>NC_090358.1:3092594-3220457 GCF_035084215.1 Heptranchias perlo
TCGCCCCTCCCCCCCCCAGGCAGACGCCCCTCCCCCCCCAGGCAGACGCCCCTCCCCCCCGCCGGCAGACGCCCCTCCCCCCCCGGCAGACGCCCCTCCCCCCCCGGCAGACGCCCCTCCCCCCCCGGCAGACGCCCCTCCCCCCCCGGCAGACGCCCTCCCCCCCGGCAGACGCCCCTCCCCCCCCGGCAGACGCCCCTCCCCCCCCCCCCCCCGGCAGACGCCCCTCCCCCCCCCGGCAGACGCCCCTCCCCCCCCCGGCAGACGCCCCTCCCCCCCCCCCCGGCAGACACCCCTCCCCCCCCCCCCCCCGGCAGACGCCCCTCCCCCCCGTGCTCACCCTATTTCAATTCATGGTATAACTCCATTTTTTGGATTTTCCTCACATTCTTTTCCTGCTTTTTTCTTTCTTTCAAATTGTATTTTTCAGTCCTCACCTCAAGAAATCACGCCTTTTTTTAAAGGTTCTGCAAGGGCATTTCAAGTTTTAAAAAATGTTTGCAGTAAAACTTAAAGGCTTCGTTCAGTCACTTTATCGCACTTTGGTTTTTATTTTAAAGACATCAATGTGATATCTTCAGATTTACTTAAATCTGCAGTAAGAAAGAGTGCATAGACTGGATAACGTGAACCATTAAATGCACAGTATTCCTCTTTTAATACGACTATTGCATCTTTGCATTTATGTACGTTTCCTTATTGTACATCAGACGGCAATTATTTTTAGATTTAACACATTTTTATTGTTTAATTTGGTTTTTTTTAAATATTCACATTTCTATCTGATGCTTTGTTGATAGTGAAATTTAGCAATAATTTATAATAGTTAGATAACTAATAAGAAAATACAAGTAATACACAGCAAGCTGGTCGGTATCTGTAAACAAAAACAACAGGTTAAAACAACAGGTTAATCTTTCCAGTGTGGTCCTTTTGTTAGAAGTTCTCGGCATTTTAACAATATATATTAGTCCCTGGCAAGAGCTGCCTAAGTAACAATTCTCAATTATGTTGTTTGCTATTCTGATTTTCACAGGATGTTAGCAATATGTTTTTTCAAAAAGAAAAAACTTGACGGTCCTCATTGGAAATTGTATGTTTGTGGTCTCTGTGGGCAGGGACTGGGGAACATCACTTGCTCCTAAATTGGGTTACAGTCAGTTCCATAATTGATGTGGCCATAACGGAGAAGCTCATTTAGGAGAATTGTTTCAATATTAAAACTGTAGTTTCGAGCAGCTTAAATTAAGATGCCCTCAGGTTTCCTGTTCCTGCTCTGTCCCCAAGTTTCCCATTATGCCGAACAGAAATTAGCTGCTTTGACATTCTACAGGCACTCCACTCACCGACTGGCACAGAAGCATGTTTGAACAGTCAGACTCTAAATTTGGCAGCTTGATCGTGCTTATCTCAGTGGAGCTGCCAATTTTAAAATCACCTGGCCTGTTGTAACAGCTGATTATAGGGTTCCCCCCGGTAGAAACTCGAAATGACCATTGTTGTTTTAGACAGCTGAGTGGCTTGCTAGGCCACTAAAGAGGACCTTAAGACTCAGCCATTTGGTGCAAGGCTGGAGTTACAAGTAACAAGTTCCTTCACCAGTTTTTTTGACAATCCGGCAGTTTTCATGGACATTTCTTTCAGCCCACAACTTCCCAGATTTATTGAATTTAATTTTGCAAAGTGCCATGGTGGGATTTGAACTCATATCCAGTACCATAACCACTTCCATACCAATGAGGCCCAGCAATTTTGCCGTTGGGACTTGAAGAATGCAGAGGCAGTAACTTAGCATAAACGCACGTTATAATGGACATATCACTCATGTGGAAAGCAACGTGTCATTTATGTCTTACACTTTATAGCATGGGTTATGATGTGTATATGTCCTGGCCTCTATTCCAGTTCTTTTGGATAAAATGAGTGGAGCTGCACCACTTATACTGCTTGCTTACAACAAGAAACATACAGGATTTGAAGTGTTTGATCTCTATTTGATAAGTTTATGTGTACCCCAAACAATTCTTTTTAGTTTCACATGCAAGAAGGGAGAGCAGGCATAAAGGAGTAAATGAGTGTGCATTGAGAGGTTCTGTTGAATGCACGACCAGTTTACACTGAATCAGTGCTAGTGCAAAAGCTATCTCGAGAGATAGACCTGGTTTGACTGAACTGACAGTTGTATTCACTTGATTTTCATTACAGAATAGAATTGAGATTCCAAGTCTGATTTGTTCTCCATTTCACAATATAAATGTGAGTAACAGATGCAAGGATGAGATCCTTTCACACTCGGTAATGCACCTGGGCTCCAGCCTTAGAACTATCGCACCACTTTGCCATCGTTGTAGTCTGTACTAATGAGAGCAGTTGTGCCCTGGATTTGTGCCACAAGAAACTAGATTGAGTCTGTCCAAATTCATTACAGCTGTCGGAGGAAGCATTCATCCTATCATTGTGAGCTAGATTTGCACCTGGGTCTCAGTTGCAGACAGTATTGTTAATGCTGTGGAGTTTCTTCTCTCCCACTTTTTCCCCTGAAACTTGGATAAAATGTGCAGAGCATTTTAATTGTGTTTTCTTAATATAAATTCTAATCTGGTTTAATTTCTATGCTGCACACCATTCCCCAGGAATCTGGTGATTTTTCCCAGTGCTGTTCTGTTATCAGTTGTTGGGGGTATTCTTGTCAAGTTGCCCTCCATTTTGTCTCCCATTCTTTATTCTGTTTTTGACTTTATTTGTGAAATGGCACTGAAGTCCTCAGAGAGGTTAAGTTGCTTGCTAGGTGTATATTTTTTTTAAAAAGTTCTGCCAATATAGTGAAAATGTGTCTACACTTGATTTTTTTCCTTTGTGGGAACATTTTGATAGCCTTGATCTGTAATTCTTAAAGCTCGTACTTTGTAAAAAAAAATGTGGCTATATTTCAGAACACTTAACAGATGTTACAAATGTCTCATAAAATTTTTTGACTGGGTTTAAACATCTTAGCGGTACAAATCAGAATGTATTTTGATTTCATAAACTAGGAAACAGTGTGCTGGATTTTTAATTTTGAAATGAAAATGTCTGAAGCACTTGATAAAATTATCTGACAACTACTTACTGTTCTGAATTTGATCATAGATTTGTTCACACAAGATATTTTTGTTGGGGAAAGTTTTTAAGTTTCAAAATAATGTAAATGTCACACAGGTTAGTCAAACATTCAAAACGCTGCTCCCCTTTTTTGTCATTGTGACTTCGCATTTTTTTGGGTATCATTTTCCAGTGCTTTGGTAAAGGAACTGTGTTACAAGCTGATTAACTTCGGTTGAGGTCTTTGGAGGTGTCATTTTCGTGGAAAGAGGGTTAATAGATTGTGACAGGAGGGTTGGAAAAAGGAAGAGAGAGACACTAGACATTTGTACACAATGTGCTATATTTAATACTGTTAAAAGCAGGGCTTTATGTGTACTGTATGTAGTTTAAAACTCACTATCCTTAGTCCTTCTGGATCGAGCCTTGGTAAATAGTGAGTATATTGTGATCCTTGTAGAAGTAGCAAGGGATATTTTCATAATTTGTGTTGTAAATGTAAGTCAGATAGTTGTAGATTACAAAGCAGTGATTCATTTAAACTGCAAAAGCAAAATGAGGGATATATAAGCGTTTGTTTCTATTTCCTGTAATTTTTATTTATTTTTTGTTTACTATTGTATCGTCAACCTGCAGAAGGGGAGTGTGTGAAAATGTTGACTGTATACAGTATAAAGTAGGTTCACCTGTGTCATTTAGTACGAGACATTCTTCTGGATGTGGTTTACTTAAAAATTATTAGAGATGGATACCCGGGAGTGATCAAGCAGTATAATTGAAGGGGGCAGATGAGTGCATTTTCCCTGGTTTACAACGATCAGCTGAACCCCTAGGTTGGATTAGCTCTAGAGTCACTTTGTGGTACCTTGCTTTTTCTTAGATTTTATCTGGTGGGAAATTTAGGGCTCAGTGGAATGGTGGTGGAACATGGATTCAGAACTTGGCCGAAGCCTGGGAATAAGCTGTTCACCTTTGGCTACAGATAAAGTTGTGACATGGAGACAACAGGGGGGTGGGTGACGGTGGGCCAAAATACAAATAGAAGAATAATTCGTAACCCTAAAAAAAGGTCTTGAGTTCTTAGCATAGGCCTCAGCACTGGCTGTTGATGAGGTCCATGTCTTTGCCTGATTGTCTAGTATTAATGGTGGCACTACTGTAGGTTTACGAGAAATATTGATCAAAAGATTCGATGGCGTGCATGGATCAGCAGAGATTTTTCCTCCATCACATACACTCAGTTTTAATGAGGAAATCTGGTGCTGTTGACAAAACTATTGAGCATTTTTGCACTTGTAAAGAGCATATTTGGGAAAAAACTGAATTAAGCTAGATAATTCCTAATTAAAATATTTTCAGTTGCACTAACAGCAATCTGAAAATTAATGTTCCTGCATGTTTTTAATTTGATGTGTAATGAGTACAGAATAATCAACCTGCTGCCCCCAAGCACAGGAGTTTTTCAACAGTTTTCCATTTATATGTGCATTTTAGCTGCTGTTCCGGATCCAAACCCAATTTTGCTATCTGCCCTTTTTGGCCCTTGGGGCCCCACTCTCCTCTTCTCACCCAACTATGTTTTGGAATTTCCCTCTCCCAGTCCCTCTGCCTCTCCACCTCCCTCTTCTTTAAGAGCACCCTTAAAACCCATCTCTTCAACCTTGTGGACATCCCTCCAATTTCATGCTTTGGCTTAGTGACCCTTTGTTGCATGCCTCTGTGAAGCACCTTGAGATGTTTTTCTACTATGAAGGCGCTATATAAATGTAAGCTGATTTATTGCTAATAATGCTGCCCCCGTGCTGCAGTAGCCCTGATCAAAACAACGTGTTATGTTTTACAAATTGTTATATGTATTTCTAATGTAAGTTTTCTGATTGACATTTTGCTACTGACACCTGTACTGCACTCCCAGAGCCCTAATCCATAGAAAAAGTGCTGAAATTACAAAAGCCTAATGAATAAAATTTACCGTATTTCTACTGTGACCCACTTTCTTGCCATTTTCTTCTCTCCCATGGTTTCAAGCAGACAACTGCAATTTTAGACAGAAGTTCTGAGACTGCTGCAAACCCATGAGAAATCTGTTTACATATTTGATCTGACTGCATTGTATAATTTAGTGTTGACTTAGAATATATGAACCTTTTTAAGTAATGTAAATGCTAAGTTGAAAGTAAATATTTTTTTCAATTTTTGGTTCTGATTTGAAATGAAAACTTTTTGCAATGGTTAGGCATACTTCAGAACATTGTAATTGCATTTCTTCTTGCAGAATTGATGAAAATATGGGCATTTCTGCTGCCCTCACTTCCTGCTGAAGCTGTAGAATGGAAAAGAATATTGAGGGAGTTCAAAAATGGAAATACTGACTCAGAAAAAAGCAGGATCCACTGGGATTGGGCGCCATTTTATAAAGTTGGGGAAAACCCTAATCTAGAACACATTTTTCAGTTTTTAAAGTAGCTCATTTTACTTCAGGATTTGCAGACAAGTCGTATTATTTTACACATCAAAATGATACTATCTGGGCTGTCATGTTGCTTAGAAATGGCAATAAATATTTCTTAACATTGGCAAAGCTCAGTGCTGTTATTTGGGGTAGAAGCTTTTTTGTTGGAGAGTGGCCAGTGTTGAAACTAGACTCTCCCCCTCACATTACATCTGGTGTTCATGCTCTGACCTTACTTTGTAGTCACACTTAATGGCAGCCAAATCTTTTCAGTAGGCTAAGCTGCAATAATGACGTTGCTGCAGTCTCACTTCTTCCCACTCATTTTGATGGTAAAGCTTTGTTATGATATTTAGTGTAACTGCCTTTTCTTTGTAGTGCCACATTAATACAAATATAGACTGTACCTCAAGTGGGATCCCTCTTTCTCTCTCTACCCCCCCCAACCCCGAGAGAGGAAAATAAAATTGCATATAATGCGCACCTCCAACTTTTATGTGGCTCAGAAAAGTGCTCCCTAAATATTTGGGTCGATACGGTATTTGAAGAATCTGAGCAGCGAAAACTGGTGAAATTAATCCCTCCTGAATTCACTGACGTTCGTTGGGCGCAGTTCAACATTGGGATGGCAGTCCTCTGATACCTGCCCAAGTGGCCATTCTTTACATACTGGGAGTACCTCACGGTATTAAACCATGGATAGCATTGTGGACGAACTTTCTTTTTCCATCTTGACACCTGTGATCCTGCAAAACATTTTTTTCTTCCCTCCATTTTTCTCCCTCCTGGTAGTTCAGACATTGAGGCCAATTGTGGCACAGCTGCTGCTGGTTAGATGTTATGTGACTCCTTAGCACTGCACGTGTTGGTGGTGAAGATGAAATTATTTGAGGTTTTATTTGAGCTGTGGCCTGCTTCCTATGAAATTGGAAATGGGTCAAGGCTAAAGCTTCCTGGATCCATGTCTTTGTTTTGGGTTCAAACCTACATATTAGGTTAAGTATACTGGCAGGTAGAGCTACACCATGTTATGATGTGGAGATGCCGGTGATGGACTGGGGTTGACAATTGTAAACAATTTTACAACACCAAGTTATAGTCCAGCAATTTTATTTTAAATTCACAAGCTTTCGGAGATTTTCTCCTTCCTCAGGCAAATGTTTCAAGATCTCCTTGAAGCCTACGCATTTATACATATTGAACAATAATACATGGTGTTTACAGACTGCCCCTGCAACTGCCCGTTGCCAAGGCAATCACCGTGTTCAGACAGAGAGGTGTTACCTGCAGAACCTCCGAATACACATTCAACAAAAAAACAAACAGAGAAAAAAAACAGAGAAAAAAAAACACAGAGAGAGGCAGAAACATCCGGAAGGCAGAGAGAGCCAGCAAATGACCCATTATATTAAAAACAGATAACATTTGTTCGCTGGTGGGGTAACGTGTAGCGTGACATGAACCCAAGATCCCGGTTGAGGCCGTCCTCATGGGTGCGGAACTTGGCTATCAATTTCTGCTCGACGATTTTGCGTTGTCGTGTGTCTCGAAGGCCGCCTTGGAGTACGCTTACCCGAAGGTCGGTGGATGAATGTCCATGACTGCTGAAGTGTTCCCCGACTGGGAGGGAACCCTCCTGTTTGGCGATTGTTGCGCGGTGTCCGTTCATCCGTTGTCGCAGCGTCAGCGTATGCAGACGCTGCGACAACGGATGAACGGACACCGCGCAACAATCGCCAAACAGGAGGGTTCCCTCCCAGTCGGGGAACACTTCAGCAGTCATGGACATTCATCCACCGACCTTCGGGTAAGCGTACTCCAAGGCGGCCTTCGAGACACACGACAACGCAAAATCGTCGAGCAGAAATTGATAGCCAAGTTCCGCACCCATGAGGACGGCCTCAACCGGGATCTTGGGTTCATGTCACGCTACACGTTACCCCACCAGCGAACAAATGTTATCTGTTTTTAATATAATGGGTCATTTGCTGGCTCTCTCTGCCTTCCGGATGTTTCTGCCTCTCTCTGTTTTTTTTTCTCTGTTTTTTTTCCCTGTTTGTTTTTTTGTTGAATGTGTATTCGGAGGTTCTGCAGGTAACACCTCTCTGTCTGAACACGGTGATTGCCTTGGCAACGGGCAGTTGCAGGGGCAGTCTGTAAACACCATGTATTATTGTTCAATATGTATAAATGCGTAGGCTTCAAGGAGATCTTGAAACATTTGCCTGAGGAAGGAGAAAATCTCCGAAAGCTTGTGAATTTAAAATAAAATTGCTGGACTATAACTTGGTGTTGTAAAATTGTTTACACCATGTTAGACCAACATAGCTGAGTTTACTTATTGCTGCTGTCATCTTTGGCAATGCTCAAACATCCCCATTCCTGCTTTATAATATGTAATGCATATTCTTGATGTTATCAACCAGTTGAAATGCCTAACTGTTGGCCCTCCATTCACCACGATACTTCCGCACCTCCACCTTTGATGCCCTTGTACCCAGCAAAGCCTTTACTTTCTCCCATCCTGGTCATTGCCCCTTATATGGATCCTATCTTCACTCCCCCAAATCCAAGGGGCGCAGACTTGAATGTACCTGGTGCACAACTGGTTTAGCTACCTATTACCAGATCTGGCTGGACCACATCAAGTGCCATCAGGCCTCACCAATACCACCCACTTTTCAAGGATCTTCTTGGAGAGCAAAGATAACTCTCTCCGACTTCTTTTCTCCACTACCAACCATCTTCTCAAATCTCTCTCCCGTGTCCTCCTCACCTCGAACAAGAAATGCGAGGAACTCATGGACTTCTTTCTCACTAAGATTGAGACCATCTGTTCAGCTGCCTCTGCTGCTTTTCCCTGTGCCGCTAAGCCAAACTTCCCCCTGCTTGAACACTTATTTCCTTTAGTGTGCTAGCATTTAGAGGACTTCAAGTAATATGTTTTGATGAACTTTTTTGTTGGTAAATGTGGATGCTTCAATCAATTTTGGGCTGGTATGATGTAGGGTGACTTTATTCCTGTAATATTTGATACTACTAAAATGCTTTCTGAAACATACTCTATTAAGTCATGATGTATTTAGCCAGGCTTCAAATCAGCATTAGTATGTTTGGCCAAGACCAGTAAATTTAGCATCTAGAGGTGTGACCGATTTCATGGTCCATTTAACACATCCTGGTGTCAACCTGTGTTTACTGCATTGTGCTCACACATGCAAGAACCTTCTCGTGTAGGCCTTTTACAAAATGTTGCAGAGAAACTGTATGTAAATCAAAAAGGTAAAGTACATTTTTAGCTTCTGTAAATTTGTCAGACTGACAGAATTTGCAGTACTGACTTGAGACAGCTGCTGGTGCAGCGATGGGTAATCTTATAGAATCATAGAACGGATGAAGCGTGGAAGGAGGCCATTGGCTCGTCAAGTCAGTGCCGACTCTCTGCAAGAGCAATCCAGCTAGTCCCATTCCACTCACCTATCCCCCGTAGCCTTGCAAATTTTTTCCCTTAAGTACTTATCCAATTCCCTTTTGAAAGCCACGATTGAATCTGCCTCCACCACCCCCTCAGGCAGTGCATTCCAGATCATAACCACTCGCTGTGCGAAAAAATTTTTTCTCATGTCACCTTAAATCTAAGTCCTCTGGCTCTTGACCCTTCCGCCAGTGGGAACAATTTCTCTCCAGTTACTATGTCCAGACCCTTCATGATTTTGAATACCTCTATCAAATCTCTCAACCTTCTCTACTCTAAGGAGAACAACCCCAGCTTCTCCAGTCTATGCACGTAACTAAAGTCCCTCGTCCCTGGAATCATTCTAGTAAATCTCTTCTGCACCCTCTCTAAGGCCTTCACATCCTTCCTAAAGTGCGATGCCCAGAACTGGACACAATACTCCAGTTGTGGCCAAACCTGTGTTTTATAAAGGTTCATCATAACCTCCTTGCTTTTGTAAACTATGCCTCTATTTATAAAGCCCAGGATCCCGTACACTTTCTTAACCGCTTTCTCAACCTGCCCTGCCACCTTCAACGATTTGTGCACATATACCCCCAGATCTCTCTGTTCCTGCACCCCTTTTAGAATTGTACCTTTTAGTTTATATTGCCTCTCGTTCTTCCTACTGAAATGTATCACTTCACAATTTTCTGCGTTGAATTTCATCTGCCATGTGTGCTCATTCCACCAGTCTGTTTATGTCCTCTTGAAGTCTATCACTATCCTCCTCACTGTTCGCTACATTTCCAAGTTTTGTGTCATCGGCAAGTTTTGAAATTGTGCCCTGTACACCCAAGTCCAAGTCATTAATGTATATCAAAAAAAGCAGTGGCCCTAGTACCGACCCCTGGGGAACGCCACTGTATACCTCCCTCCAGTCCGAAAAACAACCGTTCACTACTCTCTGTTTCTTATTACTTAGCCAATTTCGTATCCATGCTGCCACTGCCCCCTTTATTCCATGGGCTTCAACTTTGATGACAAGCCTATCATGCGGCACTTTATCAAAAGCCTTTTGGAAGTCCATATACACCACATCAACCACATTGCCCTCATCGACCCTCTCTGTTACCTCATCAAAAAAACTCAATCAAGTTCATTAAACACGATTTCCTTTAACAAATCCGTGCCGGTTTCCTTTATTAATCCACACTTGTCCAAGTGACTGCTAATTTTGTCCCGGATTATCGTTTCTAAAAGTTTCCCCACCACCAAGGTTAAACTGGCCTGTATTTGCTGGGTTTATCCGTACACCCTTTTTGAACAAGGGTGTAACATTTGCAATTCTGCAGTCCTCTGGCACTACCCCCGTATCTAAGAATGATTGGAAGATTATGGCCAATACTTCCATAATTTCCACTCCAACTTCCCTCAGCAACCCAGGATGCATCCTATCCGGACCGGGTGACTTATCTACTTTAAGTACAGCTAGCGTTTTTAGTACCTCCTTTATCAATTTTTAGCCCATCCAGTATCTCAACTACCTCCTCTCTTACTGTGACTTTGGCAGCATCTTCTTCCTTGGTAAAGACGGATTCAGAGTACTCATTTAGTACCTCAGCCATGCCCTCTGCCTCCATGAGTAGGTCTCCTTTTTGGTCCCTAATCGGTCCCAGCCCTCCTCTTACTACCCGTTTACTGTTTACGTGCCTATAGAAGACTTTTGGATTCCCTTTTATGTTGGCCACCAGTCTATTCTCATACTCTGTCTTTGCCTCTTTTATTTCCTTTTTCACTTCCCCTCTGAACTTTCTATATTCAGCCTGGTTCTCACTTGTATTATCGACCTGACATCTGTCATACGCCCCTTTTTTCTGCTTCATCTTACTCTCTACCCCTTTTGTCATCCAGGGTGCTCTGATTTTAGTTGTCCTACCTTCTTCGTGGGAATGTATCTAGACTGTACCTGAACCATCTCCTCCTTAAAGGCCGCCCATTGTTCAGTTACAGTTTTGCCTGCCAATCTTTGATTCCAATTTACCCGGGCCAGACCCGTTCTCATCCCACTGAAATTGGCCCTCCTCCAACTGAGTATTTTTACTTTAGAGTGGTCCTCATCCTTTTCCATAGCTAATCTAAACCTTATGATACTATGATCGCTGTTCCCCCACTGACACTTGCTCCACTTGGCCCACCTCATTTCCCAGGACCAGATCCAGCAATGCCTCCTTTCTCACTGGGCCAGAAATGTACTGGTCAAGAAAGTTCTCTTGAACGCACTTCAAAAATTCCTCCCCCTCTATTACTAACCCAGTCTATATTAGGATAGTTGAAGTCCCCCATTATCACTATCTGTGGTTCAGGCCCTTTTTAAAAAAAAAACAAATACCTCAATTTTCTGGTTCCTCTTCTCTCCCCTGCCCCGTTTCTTTCCCCCCCCCCCCCCCCCCCCCCGTCACTGGATTGCTTTGAGTAATGGCATGCCTGGCTGACTTTTCACCCGTTCTAGCCTAGCCCCACTGGGATTTGTGTGCCCCTACTGTTACTGCAGAGATCACCTAACTCTAGACATACTGGGGATTGAATCTAGGACTATCATGGTCTGTTTGGCTCAGTACCAGATTGGGCAGTGTATTCACCCACTAACATTGGGGCAGCCTGCCTGTATTTTTTTTAAAGATACAAGTTGATGGTTGAATTATGATGATTCTTCAACAAAATCAAATTGGAGTTGGGTGAAACGTCAGCTGCATATTCCACCCGTAAAACATCAGGTGTAAACATTGTGGATGTGTTCACATGTTTAAAGGTTTGTGTTGTTAAACTGTTTTGTGTTCACTAAACTTATTAAACAAAAAGATTCCCCTTTAAGGCAGATAGCCCAATTAATCTTTAGTAGAGTGTTAGCTTTGTGCTGTAATCTTATTTCTGCTGTGTATTCAGCTCCTTCAGGTTGTGAAGCTGTAACTCTTCAAGGTGGTTTTGCTGATGAGGCCATCGGGGCTCTTTTAGCGTTAAAGTACAAAGCAGTTAATATTTTTTTCCTCCCCGGGTGGCATGAGATTCGATTGCAGGTTACTGTCAGCTACTTTGTAATTGGCAGCGAGAAAGTCTCCCAAGAACTTGTGTTTTGTGTCTGTCTTTTAAAAAAATACTACGACTCCACGGTGCTTTGAAGTGCCAACATGCTGTGCCCGTCACTAAATTTGTAACATTCCACCTTTTGTATATCCATGGTGCACATCTTATTCATTCTCAACTGTAGTGTTCATAATTCAATAGAATCACAAGGTGAAAGAGCAGTGGTGGAATTGTTGGATTTAGAAACCTTGGGAGTTGTAGTGTGTAGATCAAGTCTTTATTCTAACTAAATCAAGGCAGGAGGGTTCTGCAATTTTTTTCTTGTTACCATGTTTCATCTGAGTACTGGCAGGAATGTAGTGAAAAACTGCAACTCCTAAAGTGCATTGTATTGTTTTGATTAATTTTATATAAAACTTTGCCAGTGCATTGCTAAATTCTAAATCCTTAATTCCCACCATGAATTTAATATTTATATAGAGCTCGGCTACTACTTTGGCAATATTGACAGTATTTATATAAAACAACTTTATAGCATTTAGATGTTCAGTTTTAGAGGGGCTCTGACAATCTCCATACCTTTTTAAAGTTTAAAATTCTGATTAACCTTTTCTATTTTTGTTTACTAACTAAAAGCTAGTGGACACGTACAAAAAATAATTTAAAAGGCTAATCAAATGTTGGCCTTTATCAAAAGGGGGCTGGAATACAAAGGGGTGGAAGTTATGTTGGTTATATAAAGCCGTGGTTAGACCCCAGACCCCTCTTCCCCCAAAAAGCTGTTGAGGCTGAGGGTGATTTACCACCCTGCCGGAACTAGCGAGCTGTAACTGGCTGCCCACTTGGCACTGGCAGCATGTTAATGAGTCTCGGACTTGAAAAGTGCCCCACAGGGAGTCGAGACCAAGTGTAATCTTCAGGTGAAGTGGGGCAGGAGAACGGGATAATTGGACCAGTCAAGCAGACGTAATACACTCCCCATTTTAAAGTCCTACATTTTGCATTAATATTCCCATTATAAATGTTTGTAGATTATGTATATAATACTTAGGAGTTCCAATTTTTCTGACTGTGTCTTTGAAAGTTTGCAAGACACCCTCCCAGAACTGGCGAGCTGTAACTGGCTGCCCACTTGGCACTGGCAGCATGTTAATGAGTCTCGGACTTGAAAAGTGCCCCACAGGGAGTCGAGACCAAGTGGGTCCTCAGCTAAGATGTACAAGAATTGAGGATGGAATGCCACTAGTATGCTTTTGGTAAAATGACCATGAATGTCTGACATTTCTATTTTGACTAATGAATTTGCTGCTGAAGAAGCCAGTAGAAGATGGAAGGAAGCTCCAGAGACACTTCCTGTAAAATTTGGTGTTTGAGGTTGAAAAATATACGGTTGACATTTGCAATAGTTTTAATACTCCCATGCCTGGAGATAAATGCAAATGTTTGCGAATGATCTGGGAGTATATAATCTAAAAAAAATATGCAAATCATTCTTACACTATTAAGTTTTCCCCTCCATTTTGCTCATGCCCCTAAGGCACCAACTCAAGTGTTCATTTTTCATTTGTATGGGCAGTCAGTGTCAGCTATTTGATTGTGTGTGTATCATAGCCATACTCAATCTTGTCCTCATCCGACATTCACACGAGTACATTTGAGCAAGGAGCATTGTGTAGTGACCAGCTCTGTTTTTTGTTCACTAGCACAGGAGTATTTGGGTTATTATTCTAATCTAAGAAGGTAGCAAAAGGAAATTAACTTGACAAAAAAGACTTGTGTAAACCAAGCACCTATTTGATGAGCAATTTTTTAAAAATCAAGTTACAGTTGATCTGCTTGATTATATGCAATTATAACATACTGACCTATATCTAAGGTATTTCCCATCCATTGTGACCACTGCACAACTCTCCTTTTCAAACAGATAATATACAAAGTGCAAACAGAGTGATAGAAATATATGGTATCTCTGTCAGCATCTGAAAACGAGACAGCTTTGGGAGGAGCTCATTTGAAAGGTCTCCATCCAAATCATTAACCTGGCTTTTCTTTTTCAATTGCTGATGCACTGGCTGTATATTTCCAGCATTTTCTGTTTTTAATTCATACTTCGAGGATTCAGTTTTTTTTAATCTCAATCCAGATATTTAATCTGGCACTTCATTTAAATCCCAGTAATTATATTGGTGACCAGATTGCCCCAAATATATCTAAATACAGTGAGTTCTGCGATTTGTTTCTATTTTTGATTTTTGCCTCTAACTTAAAATTCACTGTAACTCTGCAGCCTGTGATGACTTTCATTACTTAGCTGCAGTAGCCAGAATTGTAAGTTGAATCAGTTGCAATAGTTGATGTCAGAATGACAGGAAGAGTGTTTTACTGGTGCAAAAACACACTGGTAAATTCTTCCACAAAGTGGGGGAAGGGGGGGGGGGGGGGGGGGAGAGAGAGGAGGAGGAGGAAGAAGAGAGAGCAGAAACCGCTCCAGGCATAGACCAGTGAGACCATGTGCTTTGTTGGAAAAGGCTGCCTGTTTGCTACATTCCTAACCAAACCTAAGCAGAATGGTGTAGCTACTTCCTTTTTAATGTTTACTTTTTTTAAACATGTTTTACTAAAACAGGCAGTCAGTGCATACAGTGTGCTGTATGCTTTTTTATGTAATAAGGTTGGCGGGGCCTGTACAAGATTAACTGTGTAACACACCAAAACGAGGACAAAAACTGGGTTCAAGTTGGGCCTTGCAGGAGTTATTTAATTATGAGCAGCTGTTATGTCTGTTCGAATTAAATCGAACAGTAGATGTGAAGCACTACAATAATCTTTGTCTATCCTGCCCTGTGAAGGGGTACCAATGGAAAGTTTTCTTAAAAGAATTTGATTTCAAACATTTTTTTAATTCTTGTTAGATCAAAGCTTGCGTATGTCGGCAGCCTTTTACTACATGTCCATATGACAATTAAGTAAAAATCACACTGGATATGTATGTGTTGCACATACAAAATTCATACTTCTGCCTAGAAAACCAATAGACAAGAATTGGACAGCTTTTTAAAAAAAAATTAAAGTTCCTCCCTTTCCCTTCCCACTTTTTCTCTCTTCCCTGCCTGTTACTCCCCTACCCAAAAAAATCTTTGCTCTCACTTTCCCTGCATCACTCAGTGTTCTCTGACTGGACAAGTGCCCTAGGGCTTCTGTCTGTTCTGCTTTGTAAGGTATGTTATAGTTGCTGGGAATCTCTTTTCTGGTTTTCCGTCTGTCAGAAAGCGCCTGGCTATCTGCTGAGTACCTTTGTGTGGATGAAAAGGGGGTGGGGTGGGTGTAAGTGAAAGAATAGTAGCTAGAAGCCTGCATCATACCATTGCGAGCTGCTGCCTCCAGTAGATTGTCATCAACTTGCCAACTTAATTCCCTGAGGGAAGTAAATAATCACAAGTAAAACTTCCACAAAGATGAGCTGAATTTTCTCCAACCCTAGGATGTCACTACTATAATCCAAAATGACTCCGCTCTGGATGGTTGCATTCCACTAATAGTGCTCCCAGCAGATTTGCAACCACACTATTTGTTAAACTTGCAGAGTCATAACCTGCCTAACAGTAAACAGACCTGTACTTAAACAGATATTCATCCAGGTCCTTTTAAAGAGTTAACTGACACAGCGTTAATTGTTTTTGATAGATGCTGAGCTGGGAGAGTGGAAGAATTCCTATCTCATTTTGTTTCAAGTTTAATAATGTTGCACTCTCAAATTCTACAATTGCAAAAAAAACTAACATCTTTGCCATTCAGAATATTGATTGTAAGTGCTGTCTGAGCGGAGGTACCTGTTTGAAGTGGTGTGAGCCACCATTATCAAGTTATACTGCCAGATCGCCACCGTTCTTAAATTTTGGGGAAAAAATAGAGCAAGGTGCATGTAAGTAAAGATGTGGAGAGCAAGGTGCATGTAAGTAAACACATGCACAGAGCTCTGCTGACTTGACAGTTCAACACTGTTTAATGATAGAAAAGAACTGGCTTTCCTATTTGCTGTTCACTGGCATTGGATGCTTAAAAGTTGTTAAAAGGAATTGCCTTGGTACTCTTCAAAACCTCAACATTATAAGGTTAAAAAGTTTTCATTTGCATAAGTTGCAATTGCACTGCAGATGCTGTGAAGTCCAACTGCTGTGAGACTACCTTGTTAAGGTAGTTGAACACCCCAAAACACAAACTTATGCTATTTTACCTTCAGTTAGTACCCATTTTGTGATGCTACAAAGCTATTAAAGATTTGGATTGTGTCACATTTGATATTTTCTGCAGTGAAAAGTCAAGTCCTCGTAACTTAGTTTCAAGGTCTAGAATCTGAAAGCTCTCCAGAAAGCTTCGCCGCCTTGAAGTGGTAAAAATTGCAGATTGTTTCAAATATAGTGCTACCAATAAGTTGTGCTAAAGGCGGATTGTGTGGTTTTGGTGTGGTACTCCTGCTACTGCCAGCATACTGCAATATAAATTAGGCAATCTTCTAATGACACCCTGGACCCCATTTTCCTTAGATTGAGAGTGGAGGTGTGCAAAACAAACCTGCTTTTCCCTTGCTGTCTCTCCAATGTGCCACATGAATATTGCCAGTTAATTCGTTTAGATTGAGGTTTTATCATGGGCAACTTTGGTCTCCTGGCGCGTGCTTGATTGTTATAAGAGGTTACAGAGGAAATTCCTAGAATTTTTCTTAGCTGGCCACACAGGTTTTATCTGTATTTTTGCCTCTCCCTGTACGGTAGATGTACAATATTGTACTGTCCATTGAATGGGATGAATTTGATGGAGCCGACTTGTTTTTTCTTGTTCTTTTTGAATGTTGGATAGTTGAAAAGGAGTGTATGTTGCTCTGGGGTTACAGGTCTCCACTTGAGCATCACTTTCCAGGAGCCCCGTGGAAATGTAGAAGAGTGTTAGTTAAATCTACTTGTTCGTATGGTAATCAAACGCCCTTCGTAAAATCCAGTGCTGTACTTGATGAGCCTCGTTGACACCACTTGCATTGAGTGGATATTTCCAGTGAATGGTTGATCATATCCAGTCTATTAATGGCTGCACGTCCATTGTCAGCAGTTCTTATCCACATCATATGTTACTAGACATTTATCCAGATTAAATTCTGTTCTTTATCTTTCACTTTTTGTCTAGTTCCCTTTGAATAATACCAAACTATCCTGCATTGGTTATTTGGCCTTGTAGCTTCTTACCAGAAAATGTTATATTAGAAATGCAAGAAGAAATGCTTTAGAAGAAGAGATTAGTTTGAAAAGTCGATACTTTTTCCCCTTGTTTTCTTCTCTTGCCCGTCCTCATGTGACTGCTGTTGAGGAACTGTTCCACAAGGATTGATTATAAAGGGAGTGAGCTTCCTGCCCCAATGGCATTGAGACCCAACTTATCGTGGGTGCCAAGAGTTGCTACAGGAGGTACTGGAAAATGTGATCTTACTTTCTAATGGTTTTTCATTGGGGCCAGCTGTAGCACGCTGGCAGTGAGGAGGAAAAACTCCTAACAGACCACCAGTCCTTGGGCACTGTTTTCCATGCATATTAATATAAAAATACCCTGTGAAAGTTTTGTATTTGCATCCTGGCTATGTGTTAAGTGTTAAACCATCCCAATTGGTGATTGATTAATATTTTCAAACAGTCAGAATGAGGGTCATTTTATTTTAGAGTTTTGCTATTAATGCACTTTATTTAAAAAATCAGAGGATTATGGTTGACCTGTTTTTTGTTTAAATGACTGATAGTGACCTCATCAAGGGAAGTAATTTGAAGGAGCCACTGAGTCCAACAAGTGTGACGGTGTTAAATTATTGGTGGCCAACCTTTAGTGCTTTTATGGTTTCAACTATTGGTGTTGTAACCCATTAATAGTACAAAGTCATCACTGTGCAGCAGTTCAGCATTTTTATTTTATGATATGAATAAAAGAAATCCCATATGAGCTCATGTCTAGAAAATGAGCGGGGAGAGTTGAAAGGAGTCGAGCCATTGGTAAGAGTATCACCACCTTCTTGAATCCTGTTTGCATTTGAAAACTCAAATACACAACTGTCAAATGGATGGCAGCCTCATTGGGTGCCCCATGATTAGGCAAGAAATGGTATTGAGTTTTATTTTAACTGGCTGACAGGCAAGTGTTGTATCTTCTATGTATTACATGAAGAGGAATATATCTAGGTGGCTGATGCAGTCTAAGCATACTGGTGGATATCTTAATTTCTTTAATGTTCTTTTCCTTCCCGGCTCTAAAGAATAAATCCTATGCAGGTGTTAAATAAGCCAGCTATTAACATCTCTCCAGATGCAATCAGTGGTTGGGCTTTTGCAGGGTGAAAGAGGCCCTCTGGTCTTTTAGCAGCGTTTTTCCCCCTAGTTACAATAATCTATGTGGATAATACTGGCAATTTGTTCTTCCTGGAGAAGCCAATGACAGTCCTACCCCTGGTGTGGTACTGTAGAAAGGAACTTGGTGTTGTATCCTGATTTGTTTTTCTCCCTTTCTGCCTCTCCTCACCCCTCATGGATAGGAGAATGCCCAGAATCCATTCTGCACCTTTTCACAGCAGAACTCTATCTGCATACTAACTCCCATTTAAAATTGTACAGGATGGGAGTAGTTTCCTGAGTGTTTGAAGTAAAATTGGGGCCATCAGGAATAGTGACCCCAAAACAAGTTTTTAACATTTAATCACTGGGTGCTGTACTGTAATTTCTCATCCATAGTAATACAGCACCCTTTTTATCACTGATCCGTGTGAAACAGTAGTTCTTGAGTCTTATCATTTCTTCCTCCCCACCTCCAAGTTCCTTCTCAACATTTTTAATCAAAATTAGGGGTATAATTAAGTATCATATTGACCTTTTTTGACCTTTTTGCTCTGAAGACTTATTTTTGGATGTCACTTGAAGTTCCATCAGTCTCATCTGCTTACCGTTAATTCCACTGAAGTATGTGGGGAAGGTATGCTGACGTCATACCTGAACGGCTGAAGCTTTAGCATTGCAGAATGGAGTAGGTGGGGGTGGGGGGAAGAGAGAAAGAGACCGTGGGTTTCTGAGCAGCTTTCCGAATTACTGAGTTTATAAAACTATTTTGTATCAAATATTTGTTATGACTACAAACCTTTAGGAATTCTGACATCCTGGAAAACTGTGTGGCATTGTTAGTTTATATGAGGCATACCGTATCATAGGGCTCTCAAATTAGGCTTTGGAGCTTGAAAGAAGAATGCAAGTTGGTGAGAGGAAGAATGGGGAAAGATTAAAAGAAAAAGACAGAATAAAGCTCCTGCTCATTGTTTAAAAATACTTAATGATTGAGTTTGTCTATGGGTGTATTCCCCATTTTTGGAAAACAGTTGTTTAAACACAACTGTTTAAATGTACAACTCATCATCCCAGCTCAATCTGTAATGATGGCAGGGGAGGGTGCTATGTCTGTGACAGATATATCATAGTTCTGAAAATGAAAGTGTCAGTTCCTTTCAACTTGTCTGAACTTGTCTCGTAAAGCTGAGTCAAGTGACTCTCAAAACCTACCCTAGAGTATGATTTCTTTCTGTGACGCACACTTTTATGAATGAGATTCACTTTATTCTGAAACCGGCAAGCTGTAATCATAATTTTCATATTTGCACAAAAGTGCTCAAAAGCCCCAGTTTCAGACCACCTCGTCCCTGTCTGTGCATATTGGCGTTATATTAATGAAAGCAAAAACATGCGCGAATGGTCTACCCCATGTTGGCACGGCTTTTCCAACCTAAGCCATCCATTATTGGCCCTGACGCCAAGTCACTGGGAGAGACAGACCAGATGTGTTGGCACAACATTGTGGCATTGTAGTTCTGCAGTTACTAAAACATGATTGATTGATTGGTGAAAAAACTCCAAAACTAGATTTTTTTTTTTGCAGTGTCCATTTTATGTCAGCTATAAGCCTTACAAACAGCTGATCTTAATCCTCCAGATTCCAGTATCTTCCAACATTATTCTTGGTGCAGCAGATGAGGGCAGATCTATCTGCAACTTCTCCAGAGTTGTTTTAGTGGGCATGAAATTTTTGTAAAGTGAAATTTTCATGTGGCTATAGTTCATCTTTATTCCTTTAATGCCCTGCAGAAACACTTGCATTTATGAAGCACTTTATTTATTTTTAAGCTTGTTTTATAGTTGCATTTCTCTTTTGTTAGAGAAATGAGTCTGGCATACAGGTTAAATTTGTAATCCAACTTTTGTAGGAGTGACAAAAGGTTGTTGACACTGGACATCTCTGGGAATACACTGGTATCAAACTGTCAAGTGGTTTCCATTGTGTCATTATCTGTATTGTCTGTGGTCCCTACAGTACTGAATCAGTCAACATAAACTAATAAAATATAGCCCTGATTAGTTCTGTATACTCTATGAAAACTCCATGCTTGAATGAGTGGAGCTATAAACGTAAGTTATTAAACATTTCGGGGTAGAGTTTCTGCTTTAGTAATTGGGTGCAAATTGCGCCCAGAAAATTGCGCAGGTTAGGTTACAGTTCAAGTTTCTGCTAAAATGCATTTGCACAATCACAAACGTAAAATTTTCCATGAACCAGTGCAATATGGCAGCGTAATAGAGCGTAATCGTTTTTTTTCTTTGCAATAAAAAATATTCATTGGTGCATTTGAGTGATAACCTGGTGCAGTTTTATTAATACAGCTGAAAATGGGTTTATCACCAAAAATAAGCATTTTTAATAAGAGTGTCCAGTCCTCCACCTGTGAGTAACCTGATTTTAAATCACTGAAAATGACTTTTAAAAAAACTGTACTGAACCATTTACTACTTTCATTGGTGTACACTTGTTAGTTTCTTAGTAAATTAAATATTTTTTAACATGTACAAATGTTTAAAACGTGTCGACTAGTGCGTGTGCGCCTAAGAAAACGAGCGCAATTTGAAGACTCTCCTCGAACAGGCGCAATTGGCGGAAACTCGCCATGCTCCTAATTTCAATCTGGGGGCAGGTCAATTTTGTGGGCGGGACCAGCTTCAGGCGCGATGATTTTTGAAGCAGCACAGAAGATCACAGAAACTCGATTTCCACCTGATGTGACGTGCATTTGATTTTTCCGTGATTTTCTTCAATCTTTTACACTGGTTCGGGTAGGTCGCGCTGATAAAACCAGCGCAATTTAGCAGAAACTCTACCCTACATCTTTTGTATCCACTTAGGCGCATGTCGATGATTTGGGGTGAGATGTAATATGAGTGCTTAGAATATATCTTTATATAAAATGTCTTGTTTCTGCATGTGTTGAATGTCATTCCAGTTGTGACCATCAAGCCTGTGAATTTCTTGTTTCCTCATTGAATAATGGCAGGGAAAAAAATGACCATGAAAGCTTGTTGTAAAAATCCAAGTAGTTCACTAATGTCATTCAGGAAAGGGAACCTGCCACCCCTACCCAGCCTGACCTACACGTGATTCTAGTCCACTCTAAATAGTGAACAAGTTGTCAGGGTAACTTGTGATGGGCAATAAATTCAGCCGTGCCGATGTCTGCCACTTGCCAAGAACAAATTTTTGAAAAATTCCAATAGGAGATATATGTACGTACATGTAAATCAGTGAGGGACTTACCAAGAAATTAACTGCAGCAAAACTAAATCTGAGAGTGAATGTCTCAGACCTGTCAACCCTCACTCAGTCTGCTTTAAAATAGGATCTATTTTGATGTCTCACTTCTAATAGTAGCAATCCCAGCATAATTTGTCTGAATTGATTTATCTGTCTCACTCAATGTGATCAGTTTCACTTCTAACATCAGAAATACTACTACTGATCAACCCGTTTAAACATGCGTGGCTATTTTTATTTTTAACAGGCTTAGCTGAAAACTACATTCTTTGTATCTACCCTCCATGAGGCACTCTCCCTAAGCCTCATAGCTTATCCTCCACCTGAGTTGTCTATCATCCCTGTGTCTGACTCCTCCAGGTGCATCCTGACCTCATTTTCAGCCTCTGAGCAACACTACGGGAGATCCTCTAGTTTAACTAAAGCTTGCATCCTGTACAATTCATGCAACAAAAACAGGGAGACCCCCGAGTATGGTACATCAGTTTAGAAACTTCACTTGCTTTAGCTTTGCATTCCAGTTTCAGTGGACTGTGATGTGCAATTGAGCCTACTGGCCTTTGTGTGGGTATTGAATTTCAGCAAACCTAGTGTGCTCATGGAAAAAGGCCTGGGGGGCGATGGCTGTGTGTCACCAAACTCATGCTGCACAAACAGAAAGAATTATAGAATCGTACAGCACAGAAGGAGGCCATTCAGCCCATCATGCCTGTTCTGGATCTTTGAAAGAGCTATCCAAGTAGTCCCATACCCCAGCTCTTTTCCCCATAGCCTTATAAATTTTCCATTCTCAAGTATTTATCCAATTCCCTTTGAAAGTTAATATTGAATCTGCTTCCACTGCCTTTTCAGGCAGTGAATTAGAGATCATAACAACTCGCTGTGTAAAAAAAATTCTCCTCTCCCCTCTGGTTCTTTTGCCAATTACCTTAAATCTGTGTCCTCTGGTTACTGACCCTTCTGCCAGTAGAAATTGTTTTTCCCTATCTACTCTATCAAAACTCCTCATAATTTTGAACACCCCTATTAAATCTCCCCTTAACCTTCTCTGCTCTAAGGAGAACAATCCCAGCTTCTCCAGTCTCCGCATAACTGAATCCCTCATCCCTGGTACCATTCAAGTAATTCTCCTCTGCGCCCTTTTCCAAGACCTTGACATTCTTCCTAAAGTGTGGTGCCCAGAATTGGACACACTACTCCAACTGAGGCCTAACCAATGATTTATAACAGATGCATAAAATTTGTGTATGGTCTTAAGATCTTGGCACCTGTGGGGTTGGAGAATATTGGTGGTTCAAAAGTAGGTCTAATTTTCTACCGACGACTGAAATATTGTGTCTTCCCTCCACCCCCACCAAGAGGAGGGAAGCCTGGAACTGTTATCTGTGCATCCTCCCTGCAAAGAAAATGCTTCTTACCAGTTATGATAAGTAGGCTGAGTTGCTCTCCTACATTATAGTTTTGCGTTTGTGTGCCAGATAGTCCCCTTGTAAATGGATCTTGCGTCCCCTATGTACCAGAGTGTGCCTTTACCTGCCCAAAATCTAGGTAATGAAGCAAGAGTTTGGGTTGAACAGAGAACCTTCGTCACTGTGCTCCTGCTGACCGGAGTATACCGAGTGCCACCAAGTGATCTCCTGTTTAGGGCTTATGAGACTAAGGCTTAGCCTCTAAACCAACAGAAAAACTTATTTAACAAATAAATAAATGAACATTACTCATTGCAAGACAGTATTTTTACATTAGTTACAAATGTTACTATTTTCTTGAGCTAACTTTTGATGTAAACTTACCCTTGAAACATGCTCACTCATGTTGCATGGTGAAACACTACCCCAGCTCTGCCTAGTTCACTATCATTGCTGATTTCAGATTGAAAGCTCTTGGGTACAGAGCTGTCCATCAGAGGATTACAAAGAATCACTAGCCCTGCCCTGTCACCGAACTGACCAATATTTTCATCCCACACACAACAATCAAAACAAAGATGTCACATAGGATGTTTGGAATTGATTTTGGCTTATTCCGTGATCTGTGCCAAATACATTGAATGATCAAATAGATGGGTCTCCTCCAGGTACAATCTGAGTGATCAAACCATCATTCCAGAGACTCCAAGTTCTATACGTCTCTGTCTTATCCCGTTAGCCAGCCTGTGACCTGTAATCTTCGCAGCTTGCATAAACAGCTACCAATAACTGGCTGTGGCCAGAAACACAGAATCTGATAAATAATCTAACAAAGATGCTGCAGTTTTGTAGTGCCGTATGTTTAAAACAGAGCCACTGCTTTTCAGTAACTGAATCAGTCAAATTCTGTTTTCATTACACAGGACTTCTGGTGTTTTGAGGATTGTATTTCACAATTATGTCCATTTTTCTGTGAAAAGCGCATATTGGTCCAATGCACCAGAATATCGGAGGAATCCAACGCAATCAGATGTACTTAGCAACATTTCAAATTCTTGTACATCTGTTATGACTTAAAAGAATTCTGCACGTACTGACACACACACTAAACCTCCATGAACAGAATGCGTACAATTCTGTGTCAAGAGTTGATTTTCTCTGAGGTTCTCCCTCTGCAAAATCCGAGCTTAACATGTAGGAACTTGGAGCGACGATCTTTGTTAGACCAGGGATGCCCAACGTTTTGGAGCTGGGACTCAATACACGTGGCAAAACCAGTGAGTGGATTGCATACACTAATGCAGTAATACAAGATTCCACCCCCTCCTCCCCCAGTCATCCTTTTGCTTATCATCTTCCCCATCCTCCAGATTGTTGGATTTTGACCAGTTCTCCAGTCCCAAGAACTTTAAAAAGCTGAAGTTCGAAGCTACTAAAATGTGGTTTACACACAAGTGCAAAGACGACAGTTAGGAACTTCACGGGCCAGATCACAGGAGCTCACAGACTACATTTGGCTCCGGAGCTGTCCTTGGACTCTGTTGGAGGAATTCCATGTAGTAAAAACAGTATTTCACATATTCAGTCACAGTAAAACAGTGCTGCTGATAATGTCCTTTACAGTTAGCTATAAGCAGATTGTGTGTGTATTGGTAGTTAACTATGAAGATGATGATGGGATAAAAGTGTAGGTGGCTGAGCATGTTTATCCAGTGAATGGTTGAGCCACATAGACGAGGAAGATTCCAGGTTTGATTCCTAGCCTTTGCTGAGTTAGCAGTAGTCTCATTGCCCCTGGGTTAGGGAAAGGGTTCCTGCTCTTGATCGTTATCCAGTGGTACTTGCTGGGAAGATGCGTGTGATGACAGGGTTGGACTTGGCTGTGATTGTCTCCCATGGTGAAAAGTAGACTAACCAGGCTCAAACATGAATATTCAATGGCTTCTTGTGGGGGATACTTAAGTGTACCCACAGAGCTGCATCCCAGCGGGAAATTGGGTGGGGGGGATTTCTTTCTTTTAAATGGGGGAATGTGATTGCATTTATTGGCATCCTACTTGGCTATCTTGTAATATCCATACTCATTGAATTGCCTGGGAATTTGTGGCTACCATGATATAACAATAGCTGTTGACAGTCTGAACTGGCTATTTCATGAACGTGTTTGTTTTCTGATTGACTAACCACCCCCTGTACATAAACAATGAGAGGTACATACTGGAAGTTGTGCTTATTTTTATTTGCTGTGAAGATTTTTCTGCTTAATTTTCCTTTGTGACTCCATTCTAATTGTTTCTGGTGTGTCGATTTTATATTTGTTTTTGTATTTGTCGATTTCATAACACGTTTCTGTTGTATGCTAGTGGAAAAGTGTTTCCTTGAATGATAGCACTGTTTACCTTTAGGAGTTGAAGCGGTCTTTTGGAAGTTAGAACAGGGTGTGTTTTGGAGCGTCAGTACTTGTCATGGGTTCCCACACAGAAGAGGTGGAAAACCATTTATATAACTTTAAAATGTATGTTTCTGGCCTTGAACAATAATAAGTTGATATTGTGTTACATGAATCACACAAATCATGTTTTCTGCTAATTGCTCTTGTCAACGCAGCTAATGAGACATAACTAAACTCGTATCTTTATAATTTTGTGATAATGAGTGTCATTGGTAAAATTTGGTCGCGTGTGTACTATAAACATGTCATCATTGTTTGGTGACTATTATCTAATTTGTGTGACTCCTTTGTACTCCAAATTCTTCACACTAGTTCTAATTTTTTTTTTGTTTCTAGGTTTCGCACCACGTGACTTGACTTGTCTCTGTACCGCGCTGTTCACCTGTTTGTTCCCGATGCCAAAATAAGCAGCACTCCTGTCCTGCACTATTTTCTTAGACTGTAAGTAAAATTTAATTCCCTGATCTTTGCCTATCAGTGGGGTGTTTCCTACATGAATCTGAGTGGCACTAATGGAGCAAAGTGATGATAGCTGGAAGTAATGTATTTACAAAAGTAATGCTGCCTCATTTTTCTGTAGTGTATTGTATAATTTCAGCACCAAAATTAAGACAACTTAGTATGAATTAAAATATGTTCATTGGTCTATGTTTTTCTGATTCATTTTAATACAGTTTCAGTCATTGGGCTGGTCCGCATGTAGATTAGAGCATTGCCCTTTCCCCTCTGGCAGCTGAGTTCAAGTTTTGTACTGACTTTTAGGATCAAAATATCCATGTTGGCTCATGTATCCCAAGTGAAAGGAATTGTTTGCCTTTGTCTACTCAGTTACTACTGGGTGTGAATTCACAGCAGAACTGACCATAAATTGCGATAATTGGCATAGCTTCTCCTTGTTTGATTTCCTTGGGCACCTCGTGGGCAATGGAAATGTGCTAAATGCTCTTCTGAAGTTGAGTTAAAGCACACTGTCGATGCTGTGCCAAGGGAGCATTACCACCTATTCAAAGCTGTGCTTGGTGCTTATGCTAGGGGAGGGAGGGGAGAAAGTGTTGGCGACAATGAGCCCCTTCACCAAAAATAAGGCAATTTACACTTCCACCTTTTAGTTCTTTATTTAAATTGGCTTGGGAATGGGTTGGCAACAGTAGGTGTGATCATGGAAATGGGACAAAAATACCTCTAACAAGGAAGATTCATGGTCTCAAAAAGTTGGGCGTTAATTGAATCATTTTTGCATTTATGATGAAAATAGGCATGTATTTCACAAGTTTAAAGTTTTGCACCTTTAAGGGACACTCCAACGTACAAAAAAAAACCTACAAAGCTTTGGTTGGCAGATAGTCTTCATAAATATGCAATCTGACTGCACTACTTGCCAAACTATTTTCAAATGTATCTCAGCTGCCTATGAATGTTCCCCCCCCCCCCCCCACCTTATTTCATATTTTCAGGCACTTAATCTTCTTCAACAGTTTCTTGTATTTAAAATCTATTACTTTTATATATTTCTTTGTACCTGGACCATTAATACTTCTATTTTTACTTGTTGTACGACTAAGGTTGCTAACCAGCAAACTGGTGAAGACTGTTACCATTTTGTTGGGCAGTTGGCATTAGTGATCTAATGTAACCTGGTTGAAAGGTTGGAATAAATACCATAGTGGAGCCTGGTTTGTTATGTTAACCAGTTCCAACAATTCCACTGTACCAGTCTCATTGTACAGAAAGTCTGATCCAGGTATCTCATGACCTGGCAAATGTACTGTGGTATTTATCAAAAGTTTTCTGTCGTAGAAAACCACAACCTGAAAGATATTCATTATTTGTGTGCTGCCATCGGGACTCAAAAAGGGGCTGCAATATCAGACCACAATAAAACCAGCAGCTGAAAGCAAGTGGTTCTGTTTTACATCAAGTTCATCAATATAGCAAAACAATATTTTTAAAAAAAACTTTGCCTTTATATTCAAGAATGTCTGGAGGTGATCAGTAAGCTTCCTGCATTAAGAGTTTAGTGTGGGGAGCTAGAATTATTGCACTGGTCTAGTTCACCAGGTCTCTTTCCCTACTGTCACTGGTCCATGCTGAGTTTTACATGGGTTGATCTGTTGGACTACTGGTGACTTTTGTGTCCTCCGTGTTCATTGCTAACTAATCTGGTTTATATTTTTCTTTCTATTCCTACAGTTGTACATGTGACACCTTTCCAGAATGAGGCTGAGAATGCGAAAGGCTTCTCAGCAGACAAACCCTGTCCATGCATCACGAGCAGAAAAGACAAAGCGGAAGCGCTCTGATGTGGACGATTCGATACCTGTTATGGGGGCAAAACCACAGAAGAAGGAAACTGGTTTGCTCTCATCAATTAAAAGACTTATCAGAGGAACTGCAGCAAAGGTATGATAATCGAGCTGTCGGACTAGTGCTGAATGTCATAATCTGAATGTTTTACAAGCAGACTGGCTGATAACTGAAATTATCTCCAGTTTACACTCATTCTCTGTAGGCAGCCAGAGAAAGAGCTGCGAGGAAGAAAGGGTTGGCAAGGACACTAAGATAAGACATAGCTTGTAATATCCTAATGCTGCGTTCAGTTGTCTTTGCTGCAAGATATTTCTTGCCCTTCTACTCTTGAAAGTTTTTACCTGGTTATTCACCTCCGTTTGGAGATTATATAAACTGGAGACATTCTATGTTAGTGCAAATTTTTACACAGTTTATTATAAGGAGATAGTTTAATAAACCTTGCATTTTCTGTTTCTTAGCTGCTTACGATACCCTTTACCAGTGTTCTATCATCCATCTAGACATGTAGACAAGACCTCAGTTCACGTTTTTTGGTTGGTTTTGTGCTTACTGTGGTGTGAAGGATTTCAGTGCTAGGGAATGGAAGCCTTCCATTTTGGCTTCTCCAGTCATGCCAGATTCAAGTGAAGTCCAGTCTTCTCTGACCCAATAAAAAATGCTTTTACTGCCCTCTGAGAAAAGTGTGAATTTTTCCAGTTTCCATACCAGACGTTCTTGCCAGTTAATTGAGGTTTTGAACTGTGGTTTTCTACCCGCAAGGAACAGAGTTGAAATTGTTCATTTCATGTAGGACCCTTATGGCCAGCAGACAGAGCAAACTTTCATCCCGTCACCTTGACTTGGATTTGAATCCAAATCCTAAAGGAAGGATTCGTAACTGAGGTTCAGTCATAGATGCTTGTAGGACTCTGCCTGCCCAAAGTGTGCTGCACTCTTCCATCTCATTCAGGTCATGAATAGAAATAGAAGAGAACAGCTTATCCAGACAGGCCAGAGTTGAATCATAATGTATACAATGCTGTCCAAGCTCAAACAAGAGAGGGGAAGAATTATTACCAGAAAATCTGAAAAGTCACTTTTTAAGAGATACTGATTAACTTTACAGAATTAAAAACTAGGTGACTTTGATCCCCACTGCCACTCCCAGTTCATGCTCCATCTTTCTTCCTCTGTCTTTAATTATTAATATGGTTCATGTCGCGGTTCCTTATGTGCAAGTTCTTAGTCTCAGCTGAGGAAGCCGAGCACTTTTTCCAGAAAGAAGAAAAGTGGGGCCGCATGCCAACCCAATGGCTTACTGCTCCAAGCAGCCTGTTACAGAGTAATATTGAATGCCAGGAGCAGGACGTTTGCCTGCCCTCTTACAAGGGAGTCTTCGAGCAAGAGAAGGGGAGAAAGCATTTCAATTAAAATCATAAATTGGACGTGACCGGAATGGGATGCTGTAAGTTGCAGGAATAGTGTCATGATGCAAAGTACATTGCAAAGTGATCATATTGCGTGCAGCAGACAGAATTTGATTTACTGTTAGTTCCTGAAACTAGTTTTTGGTTGCCTAATAATATTTTTGCAGCTCTGAAGCAAGAAGCCTGTGATTGAATTTGCTGTATGTCATGCATTTCTTATTTGGCCAGTTTTCCTTGACCCATTTCTCTGGGAGGTTTTCGATCAAAATTAGACATTGCAAAAATGAACTGGAACTGTGTTCTTCATTTTTAACAACAAGCTGTTGGAGAAGACCTGTTTGGAGAACTGTATCATAGGTCATCACTACACAAAGATTAAACATAGAAGCAAAATATCGCACATAGCAATGCAACCTTTGTCTTGCATGCCCTTGGTATTGACCTGCTCAGATACTCTGATTAAAAGCCTTGAGATTTAATCAGTCCAGCAGCTTTTTTTCTCTTGTACACAAATGCTTTATTGCATTATTTAAATTAAGGATTTTATCATTTGATGGTTAATAATGTGAAATGCTGTTTTAATCATGCAGTGTACTGTTAGTGCTGTTCATTTTTGTGAGCATATAACTTGGGAGTAAGGGATAGGTGCGGTGTCACTATTGGTACTAATTTTTTAAACCAAAATGCAGCGGAAGTCTTTATATACTGCAACACAGAATGGAATGACAGTGGTTAGCCACTGTGATTCCTGTTCTTTCCAACAATACTGTTACAGAAAACCTAGACTTCTCCCTCATCTTCCTTCTCCAATAGGAGAGAGGGAAAGTCTGAGGAGGGTCACTCCAAGTCATGCTCACGTTCCATGCCAGTTTCAGTGGGCCCACATGCAGCCAATCTGCTGGCGATGGCTTGAAAACCGAGGAAATTGAAGAGTGCATCTCATTCAAGGGGTGGGGGGTGGGCGTGGTTTAAAATTCTGATTAACTTTCAGATTGCCAGGGGTACAATTGTCATCTATAATTTACATCAAATAGAATGAGTTGTATCATAACATATCTATAATTTGGGAAATTTGAGACGATTTAGAAACTATATGTGACCATGTTTTTGCAGTTGCTCTGGGTTTAACTGTGGAGCCTTGTGCTCGTGTTAGAGGCGAGTTTCTGAATGAGGTACAAGTGATATCAGAGTGGGAGTAAATCAAAGATCATTTTGGTGCCCAATACACAGGCAGAAGCAGAGAATCCTCCGAAGAAAAAATGTCGACTCGATTGTGACCTAGATGATAGCATGATCACTTCAACGCCTCACACCGGCTCAAGACCCAATAAACCAATCTCCAGAGTAAGGCGGAAAAGTCAGGTGAATGGAGGTTAGTGGAGGTGATTTCTCTCATTAATTGGAAATATTCATAACTGTTTCATAGTGTCACTCCAGAACTATCATTCTGATACTTGAGGTGCTGTTAAAAGTGAGCTACATATGTTGTAAGCAAGCTGGTACCCCAATTTAAGTGCATAGGCTGCTAATAAGGAAACTCCAAGAGCAATATCTAACTGTAACTCCCTACAAATTTTGCCATAGTTTATAGAAGTTGTATGTTTTTTCTCGAATGAAAAGAATGCGGATAGGAGCAATCTTAGAGGGCAACTCCTGATTGAAGTTTCTCCTGAATTCCCTATTGGATTTATTAGTGACTATCTTATATTTATGGCCCCTGGTTTGGTCTCCCCAGCAAGTGGAAACATCTTCTCTAAGTCTACCCTATCAAATCCCTTCATAATCTTATTGTTACTGGGATTTGATGGGCTTCTGACCATGTGACTAGACATGTGGTCAGTATGGGACTTTTTACTACGTAAAAGGCGCTATATAAATGCAAGTTGTTATGGATCACTGAGCAACATTTTTGGTTTTCTACAATCATATGTTTCTACAGATAGTCGTTTTAATATGGATGTACATGCAGCAACAAATCTTACATTCTCAAGTAATAGTTACCAAAGTATTGTACAAGTTTAAAATGTGCCATATTCCTTTCCTCTGCTCAACAACAACAACTTGCATTTATATAATGCCTTTAATGTAGTAAAATTACATTAAAGGTGTTACATTTGTCTCTTATGGAAGACTGAAGCAACATTTAATATAGATATTCATACTCATTTGCCACTCCGTGCAATGATTGCAACTTAATGTGATTTTCTTTAGAGACTGGAGGCTACAGCAGTAAACAGAATGGGAAACTCCCGGTTGTTAATGATGTGGTCAGCCCTCCACGAACTGCCTTACTGGGGACCATCTTTTCTCCTGTTTTCAGTTTCTTCTCACCAGCAAATAAAAATGGTAAAGTATTAACTATGTGTCATTGCGGGAAGGGGCCATCGCAAAATTTGCCCAGCAATAACACTGTGCTGATATTAAATGAAGTGATGCAGTGAATTGTATAGGCATGTTTTAAGGTGCATTTGCAATGTCAGTAAGCAGCACATGTAACATTTCCTTGAGACAATTAGGTACAGTGGGCTTTAAGAGCATTATATATTGAAAGTGGTAGGATATTGTTTCACCCTTACAATTGCCCCATGTGAGGAGTTCCACATCCCGGCCATATTGTTGCAGGATAGTGCCACGTGTTTCCTGGGCGAAGAGAAGAGGGAAAGGATTTGGAGAGCTTGTAGCCTTCAGGCTGCTGCAGCACAGCTCCAAGTGGTTAATTACAGCAGTTGAAATGGCACATCTTGTGAGGTCAACTGCCAGCTCACTTGGCTTGGGACAGTATGTTGGTGGGGGGAGAGAAGGGAGAAAATAATTTTTCTAAAAAAATAGTGCTCCTGAGACAGTGGAAGGCTCTATTAGACTGTGCTGTAATTGAGGACATTCTAACAAAAAAGGAAAGCATTTTTTTAAACAAAGAAAGAGGAACACCAAAATAATTATGTACCTTTTTCTCATAGTTTTTTCTTTTACTTTTGAAACATCTTGACCATTTTATGGGGTAAAATCAGAATGCTTCAATTTTTTTTGGCACTGTTTACCTAAAAACATCAGTGATCAAACATTTTGTAGGTTGAGAATAATATATATCTGACCTTGTCCTTTTAGAATATTGGCGTCCCACCTGCATCGGAATTGTGCAACAGTAATTGTGCTTATTGGAGAAGGCTGGGTTTGCTTAATAAATAATTGTTAAATAAGACACAAAAGCACACTTTTAGAGGAAAACCCTTCTGCAAGTTCCCTAAAATGTGCATGAGCTCATTTTATATTTGTAATTATCAAGTCATTTCTGGGACCTCGAGCCTCCAGGAGACATTTTTCCATCTGTAATTTGGTATTTTTAAAAATTTATATAACCATGAATGAAAATTGAAATTCTTCATTCATTCTTTCCCCAAATACATTCAATGAATTGTGATTATTTTTTTTTGCAGTACTTTCTTACTGCATCTTAGACAGTGTGTAACAGAACAAACTTTCATTTATATGGTACCTTATCACGTCTCTCTAACGTCGTCTCAAAAGTGCTTTGAAGTGCCGCGTCTGTTACGTTGACACATATGTCAGCCATATTGCACATAGCAAGATCCTGCAAACTACCTTGAGAATAGTGTCCAGTCTGACTTTTTTAATGTTTAAGGGAAGAATTTGCCCAAGATATCTGGACAAACTGATCTTTGAATAATGTCATGGAATCATCTCATCTGAAGATCAGTACCTCCAGGGTCAGTCTTGATTATGTTCTCAAGCTCTGGAGTGGGACTTTCTGACTCGGAGGCAAAATGCTACCAATAGAGCCAAGGTTTTCCTCTTCAGTATTGTTTCTTCTCCCTTTTCTTGTCTCCTGTGGCTACACTGTGAATAATCATGGTATGTGGGGTCTTAACTTCATTCTAAGAATGAGGACAATTGCACTGCAGTGAGTAAACTCTCCTTTCATTTTTAAGGTAATGTTGTGATTTAATGCTTGAGGTTGTGTTTGCAGGAACATCAGGTTCTGACTCTCCAGGTCAGGCTGTAGAGGCTGAAGAAATCGTTAAACAGCTGGATCTGGAGCAGGTGGATGAGATCACCACCAGCACGGCAACATCGGCCACTGGAGGACTGTATTCCGGCCAGGCAGTGACAGCACAATCGCCTTCTCCTGACAGCAGTTCAGATGACACAGAGGATGAAGTCACCAATGAACTTCGCCCTTTGCCAGGTACAGTAAACTTTTTAAAACGTGCAAATCTTTGCATTTGCAATTTCTGATAGAAAATGAGCCATGGGTTTTTCTCCTCCCCCCTCCAAAATCAGAAACCAAAGTGACACAAGACCTCCTCATGGTTGTGGTCTCAAACCTCTTCTCTGTGGTGCTATCTGCAGTTAGCTCGACCAGGCTCCTGATCAGTTGCAAATTTTGCATTAATGTACATTGTGTGTTGCCACAAAAACAGTCGTATACCCGGCTGTTTGGAACTCGCAGTTAAAACCAGTAGTTTGTTGATTCCCCATCACTGGTTTTAGTTAATTCAATGTTAAATTCCAAGTCGGAAGTGGATGGAATTAGTGAAGCAATGATGTTATGACCCTTGATGTTTGTTTGGGTGCTGTAAGCATATTATGTAGTAGTTACTAAAGAATTACTGGCAGAGTATCAATAATGAACTTTTTATTACTTGTGGCAGATTGCCCCCGTGTGATCACCTTTTATTTTTGGGTATCTGAGACATGTGGAAACCTATCATCATGCTTCAGAGTCTCAAAAGCAAACTACTGAGAAATCTACAGGAAGAGTTTCTGTTTGCCTGATCTGGTGCACATCCCCGTCCCCGCATACCCAGAGCCTATTTCCCTAAGTCTGGAGACCTTGGCCACAGATTGGCAAGAGCCAAGAATTGAGGACCCCTAAGGACCTCTTAACTGTGGATCACTTTATGGCAAGAGGTGAGAGACCAACTCCAGGCAGTAGTTCCACACCAGGTCTGGTATAACTGCAATGCAGTACAAAGTCTAATTTGTTTTTAAAGTCCAACACAGTGCCTGAGAACAAATTTTAATTTGAGCAGAGACAATCCTGTCGACTAGTTGATATTGTAAATATGTAACCAGCTTTCAGCAGCTTGAGGACTGAACCTCTTCACATGGCTACAGGTGTAACGCTGGGCAGAGGGCTACATGAGACCCTGCAGCATAACTCTGTTTTCCCAGGCCAATGGTGCTCTGTGCAGTTAACTACCCGAGACCAAACTTATGAGTTAACTTTTAGTAAAGCCTTTCCGTGAGTTATAAGGGGCATCTAGTTTCTTTTAAGTTGTGTAATCATCCTCTCGTGACACTGTTGTAACATCAAAAGGGAAGATGAGAATCCGAGTACAGTACGTTGGTATTGAAATGCACTGTGCCTCTTGGTGGTAGATGGATGTTCCTGATCTCTGCCATATAGTTGGGGACTTGTATGGATGGATAAATTTCCTCAAGAGTCGGTATCTACCTGGTTTGAAAGAGGTGGGCATAAGGACCAAATGCTCTATAAGTCCTATGCTGCTGTGCTCTGGGTCTTAGGTAGTGATGAAACATTTCCATTCTAGTGGTCTGACTGACTGAACAATCATGTCCTATGTCACATACACTCTATGGTTTCGATATGGAGCAATACCGATGGCAGTCATAGAGAGGTCTGGTCAGACTGGTTTAGCCTATTTTGGTTGTACCTTTTGGAGAGGAAAGAATTGGAGAGAAGAGTAGGGAGGTGTATTTTTTGCAAAGCTGGAGATGAAAAGCAATGTCAAAAGAATGTGTTAATGGGTGTAAATTGGGTAATTTCAAGGAGCATGTTGTCTTCAAAAAATTTTAAAGGTGTTGAAAACATTTATGGCATTTACTTCTTAATTTTTAGCACCAGAGTTGAATGTGACGAGTGTAGAACTGTGCAAGACAATATCTTCTCCCGACTCTTACCCAGACCCACCTGCTCACCCGGAGGCAAGCTACGAAGAGGACTGGGAAGTTTTTGATCCGTAAGTGTCTGCCAACAGTTGCCTGTTAAAAGTTGCACAATATGTATAATTTCTGTAACTTTAACACAAATATCATAGATCAGTCATGATACTTTTACTTTAATTATCCATTTCCCTGATTGAAAGAAGGCTGGAGCATAAAAGTGTAACCTATAAACAAGCTGCCTAAATTATAAAAAATTTACAGCATTGAAGGAATACATTCAGCCCATCACACCTATGTCAGTTTCTGAAAGAGCTATTCACTTAGTCCCTTTCCTCATACCCTTCAACATTTTTCTTTTTCAAATATTTATTCAATTTATAAGCAATGATTGAATGTGCTTTTAGATTATTGTGAAGCCTCGGGTTCCATGATCTAATTGAATGGCGGAACAGGCTCGAGGGGTTGAATGGCCTCCTCCTGTTCCTATGTTCCCTCATCCTGAGGAGCCAAGAACAACCTTTTTGTGGCTACAGAAAATTGGTGCATAACCTTACCCATCCCTTTGTTATAGATTTTAGGGCAAAATGGTAACTTTACAGACCTACCAGCCTGACTACAGTAAAGCTTTGTGCATGCTGTACAAATAACATGAGAATTGGAGACTGAAATGCTGCTATCTAGTGGCCACTATGTGTACATATTTCACAAGGTGGATTAAAACCATTTGAATAATCTGATTTGAATAATCGTATCTGGCAGACAAGATAAATTCATGTGATCTTTTTATGGGGGGGGGCAGTGGGGGAAGAAAGTGGCTCAGGTTACTATAAAAATGCAGCATATGAGGCTGAGTGTCTCTTCACTCCACTTTGTTTTGTGAAGTCTTTCATTTCAGTTATAGTTCTGAATGGTGGTGGGGAGGGGCTGTAGTTCTGTCAGAGAAACTGAGATTTAAAAGAAAATACTAAGCTTATTGGAAATCAAAATAAGAACAGAAAATACGTGAAATGTCCAGCAGCTAAAATCTGGGAGAGAAAAAAATCCTCTTTTGGATGCTGTTGGTCTTTGTTTGTGTGTCCAGCATTTATTTTCTTTTGGAGAAATTTAAGTTCTGCGGTATTTAATTTTTTGTGTGTGTCGCGTGCAAAAACTAGTCCCAGTTCAAAGTTAGGTTTGGATTGCCTGCTGTCGTTATAGAAAGGTGTTGACTCTCTCCCCTCCACACAAAGGCTATTCTCTGAATTCAGTCTGATATGGAGCTGTGGACTTTGATCATAGTGCAGCAGCAGTGAAGTAACTAAGATACAGTGCACACTGCAGACACAACTGCACCGGAACAGTGCCTGTGTCAGTCCTGGCAGCTGAAGCTCAGAAGCTATTGTTGCTGCAGTTTAGGACATAAAAACTTCCTTAAAGAAAAGTGACTTAACTAGCTGGCAAATTCTTGTGACTAATTTTAACTGACTTCTTGAAAATGGGGGTTTAAGTGTTAAATGTTTTTAATGATTATAGCAAATAATGGGAGTCACTAGCCTAAACACATTAGATTGTACCAGCTACTGTGCAGTTTAAGACTTTAAGAACCTATCCTGCAGGAAGCAACTTCCTCAAATTGTTATTTAGCCAACAGACCAAGAATAAGTGCAGAGTCTCACTTAACATTCCAAATTATAAAGCACTTATTGCAAGACACCAGTTCCAATGCCTGCTGTGGGGAGTTATTGTATTGAGTGCTGCATCACTAGATTACCTGTTACTGTTTTTGTTAGTTTGGTTTTTAATCTTTTCCAACAGTAGATCAAGTGAGTAGAATTGTTACGGCTCTGCCTGTCTTGTATATCCATCACACTATCAGCTGCCTGACCTGCTGAGTTTTCCAGCATTTCCTGTTTTTATTTCCAGCATCTGCACTCTTTTGCTTTCAAATTTTAGCTGACCTTCCCAATAGCTTGTTTTCATTAGGTCATTTGTGTTTTTTTGGCTGTGAATTGAACTGAGAATCATCTTCGTAACTCGCCTTAATTTATTTTCTTCCTTTTCGTTAGCGGTTCCTGCACTATACATCGATCCTTGGCTAAGTCTTGTCTCCTCCTAGATTACTACCAATGCTGCTTTTGGTTCAACTGCTAGGAAGTTCACACAAGCTGCCTATAGTGATTGACATGTTTCCTCTGTGTGCTCAAACAACTGTCTGCTGCTCAGCTCCTGATGGTTGAAATCAGTATTTAGTGTAGAGGGAGTTATGGATATTCTTCCATGCTCATTAGGGCATCATTCACCCTATCTCAGTCACCTTAAGAGAGACATTTACCATTCACAAACCGTTGAAATTATTCTTTGGTGACCATCAGAGCCTTTTGTAGACATTGTCATGTAGCAGCGTATTTTTTTAAAACTGATTCCTTTACATCCCTTCCTGGCTTTTTAAAATTGACCATGAAAGGTTGTACTATTGACGTACTGACAACATCCCGTTTCCTTCTCGGAGGTAGTAGCATTTGAAGGATTCTCTGAACATATGTTTACGCAGCAACATTAGCATCGCAGCAAGCAATTTCCGTTTCACCGGTGACGTGGCGCTAAAGTTGTTGTGTAAAACATAGTCAGATCACCAATCTCACTAGGAATTTTAAAGTGAAACCCCACTGCACCTGCAGGTTTCAAACCCAAACCGCAAGAGTGAAAACATGGACTCTGTACCTACAACAAGCTTGAGTGGTTTGTTCTCAGTTCATTGTGTGCAGTTATTTTTAGTCACCATCTATGAATTGAATGTTGTGCCACATAGAGAGCTTAATTTCTACAAGGTTAATGCTTTTTCCATGCAATTTAGCCATTTGTTTCTGTTTGCTTGATAGTTATTTCTTCATAAAACATGTACCACCACTAACGGAGGAACAGCTAAGTCGGAAGCCAGCCCTGCCACTTAAAACCAGAAGTACACCTGAATTCTCCTTGGTCCTAGACTTGGTGAGTAAAAGTAAATAAATTGTGCTTTAAAGTGTATGTATATCATAATGTACATTATATACATTTTTTATGAATAATATAATACGTTTGATTCATTATAAAATAAGAAAAATTTATGGAAACAGAAGCTGATGTCCAGTTCAATATGTAAAACACCATTGAATGTGGTACTAATATTCTAATTAACCACTGTTATTTTTCTTGTTGTATATGTAAAATTAATGAGTTTAGTTTTAAAAACCCACCAAAAAAAGGGATGGGGTAATGTCTGCCAACATATTGCATCTGTGACCTCAATTGGCAGAACACCTGGATCCAAATATGTTCTCGCGTTGTTCCCTGTTCTATAGTTAATTTGGGCTAGAAGTATTGGAGGTTGGTTACATAATCTCTAATTGTAAAAAAAAATGTTTTACCACCTTTTAATTGGCCTTCTCATGACAAATTCTGACTTCAGTTTGCTAAAATGATAACGTACATTTAATTTCCTCATTCTTTGAAGACTCACTGCTGTTTTGTGATTCTTGTAAATGTTTTTCCCTGACAGGATGAGACGCTGGTGCACTGCAGTCTCAATGAACTGGATGATGCAGCACTTACCTTTCCTGTCCTTTTCCAAGACGTGATTTACCAGGTAAAAGAAACTTGTCTGTGGTCTACCTGGCAAATTCAGGAAATGCCTGGCTGCATTTGATGCTTTGTGGTCGTCCTCCAAATTCAAAACAGTGTCTGTCCGTGTATTCCCAGCAAGTTTCTCTGTAGTTAAAATTCGGTAATGCACAGCCTAGCACGGCGCATTGGGGTGTCCAGTGCATGGTATCGCTGAATGGTATGCAGGCTTCCACATAAGTAGTGGCCATGTGGGCAAGGTACCATCGGGCCCCATTGGACCATACCCTAGGAGAAGGTCAGTGCCTTCAGGAGTGGAGGAAAGAAAATGTTTTCATCGAACGATGTGACGGTGAGGGTGTTGTTGCTGATTTGTACCAGTGTAATCGTGCTTCTCCCAAATAATTTCTTGAACTCTTAATTATTTCTATACAGTTGGTCTCCTTTTAAACCTAACATTCTGGGGCATATTCAAAGAAAAATACTTCACATTAAAAGACTTTTCTCTCTCTTTCTCCATTCTCCTCCTCTTCCTCCCTCCCTCTCATCCCGCAACAGATATTTACTTGTGACCTTTAAAGAAATGACTTGTTCATTGATTATAATCCTTGTGCTCCTTTTGTCCTTGGTATGTAATCCTTTATGTAGTTTTATTTAAAATGCAGTAACTTTTTCCACATTTTCTGCTGTAGGTTTATGTACGGTTGAGACCCTTCTTTCGGGAATTCCTGGAACGAATGTCTCAGATTTATGAGGTAAGTTTGAAAACAGTTTTATAAACAACGGTGTTGTATGGCCATTTACAGCTGTAACTTTCACTTAGATCATTTAATATCACTTCAATGTACACTCCTGGCCAACCTCCCACCTTTCACCCTCCGTAAACTTGGGCTCATCCAAAACTCTGCTGCCCGTATCCTAACTCGCACCATGTCCCGTTCACCCATCACCCCCTGTGCTCGCTGACCTACATTGGCTCCTGGTCCGACAACGCCTCGATTTTAAAATTCTCATTCCTGAGTTCAAATCCCTCCATGGCGTCGCCCCTCCCTGTCTCTGTAACCTCCTTTAGTCACCTGTCCTAATATCACCTTATGTGGCTCGGTATCAAATTTTGTCTGCTTACGTTCCTGTGAAGTGCCTTGGGACGTTTTTACAATGCTAAAGGCTATATAAATGCAAGTTTTTTTTTGTAACTTTAGTAAATTTCTACAGCCTGGCTAAAAATGGCGCGCTAGGAAATATATTTTCAGCAGCATGCAGGTTTTGAATTGTGTAAAGCGGTTACGCTTTTCCAGGTTTCTATTCTGTACCTCCCCTGTACGTTGCCAGCTCACAGCTGCTCTGAAGGAACTGTGTAAAATGGAGGTTGCACTTGTGGGGATTGTGAAATAAAAGGGTGTTCCATAGGCTATATAGAAAATTAGACCACTGTCTCGTTCGGCTGTGTTCAGGCCCAAGAAATCCAGTTTGAAGTTCCAATCTGAGGGGAAGGGGGTCCTCGGTTCCCAAAAAAGATTCTCCCCAGATGGCTTGAGGTCTAGTGATCACTGTGATCACATTCCCTCTTTGCCAAGAAGGCAAAAACCAGGGCTCTGCTAGTGAGGCTGTGTAACCAAACCACTAGAAGGGTGGCCCATCAATCTCCACCATTGCAGTAGAATTCTGGTAAATATCTCAAGACTTGCTTACTCTTTGTGCCTTGTTCTTGGCCTAAGTTGATTTTTCATGAAGTTTGGATAAAAGTATTTACTTCTATATATGCTGCATTTAAAGTCTGTTATAATCATTAAATACAGAGAAATAGAAAATCACACATTACCAGATGTGGAATTGTAATGTTCTCTTGATGTTCTTGCAGATTATTCTTTTCACTGCCTCTAAGAAAGTCTATGCAGACAAATTGCTGAATATTCTGGACCCTAAAAAACAGCTGGTCAGGTAAGTGTTCCATTAAATATTTGTTGTATAATGAATGAGAACGTGCAAGAAAAAGGAGCAGTTGCTATCCTCTTATCATTGTAGTTCATTCCCTCTTCACCCCCTGTCCCCCCCACAAAAAAATGCTAATCAGGATTGGAGTTTTTTTAATCTCTCAGAACGATGCATTCTTCTGTCCTGTGAATCGAAACAATTGAGGTTTTGATTATTGTTGGTCTGTTCAGGACAGCAAATTGAAATCTTTAGATAAGTAGTCAGGGTTCCATCTGAAGATCAATACTTTGAGTATTGACACTTGTATTCAATTAAGCAGCGAGGTTTGGAGTGGGGTGCCAGGGATTTTGGTGGGGACTACGTTTCAGTTAACTAGAATTGAAACAGCGATCCCCACTTGCTGTTCTGAGCCTCGCGCTTTAAAGCAACGTGCAAAGCTCACAGTATTTTTTTCTTCTCTTTCTCCTCTCCTCATCCTCCATTTCTCCCCCTGATAGCGCTGAATCTTACTGAGATTTGCGTAGCGGCGTTCCTTCTGGGCAAGTGAACATTCTTTGTGTGAGCCTAGACAGTAAGTTTGAGGGGCCGTTTGGCCATGGAGGACCCTGCAGTCACACTCAACCCTGTCCTTGCCCAGTGTGCACTTTCCAGAAGGGTTAACGAGGTACCAATCGAGTATAGAAACTTGGCTGATTTCCATCTGATTTAAACCCCAGTAGGTCTTGTTGCCTGCTGATAATCGGACGTGGGTTTGTGTTTTTTATCCCCTTCCTTTTTTAGCTGATCTCCAATTGTGATTCCTTGGCCAAGAGACCAGGCGAGTCTCTGCCCCCAGGCTCTAACTGGCTGCCAGGAGGCATGGAGGATTGGCTTGGGTGACTTGCTGTCTGTTATCCTCTCCTCCCTTGTGGAGAAGCAGTTGGCCCCATGATGACACGGCTTCCTTGTAGAGGATTGAGTTTACGTTTGCATCATGTTGGAATGTTAAGAACGAAGGAAGGAAGAACTTGCACTTATATAGCGCCTTTCACGTCCTGCAGCACTCGACAGCCAATGAATTATCTTTGAAGTGTAGTCGCTGTTGTAACGTAGGAGGCACGGCAGCCAATTTGCACACAGCAAGGTTCCACAAACAATCAGATAGATGACCAGATGTTCTGTTTTTTGGTGATGTTTAGTGAGGGATAAATATTGGCTAGGACACTGGGCGAACTCCCTGCTCTTCTTCGAATAATACCACGGGATCTTTGACGTCCACCCGTACAGGTAGACAGGGCTTCGATGTAAAGTCTCATCCAAGCGACGGCACCGCCGACAATGCAGCACTCCTTCAGTACTACACTGCGGTATCAGCCTAGATAATGTGCTCAAGTCCTCAAGCCGGGCTTGAACCCACGACCTTCTGACTGGGAGGCGAGAGTGCTAACACTGAGCCAAGGCTGACACTAAATTTTAAGTGGTATAGAAATCGAGCAAGAGAATAGGATTAGACTAGGTGGGTTATGGGGGGGAAATTCTGGTGCAGATTTGATGGGTTGAATGGCCTGTTTACTCTGCTATAACAGTCTATGATTCTACTGTACATGATAGCCCATCGGTACTCAGCCCCATGTCAATACCCATTTTATTATCCTACATTAGCATAGGAGCATTGCAGACGATGTGCTTGTGGCACAGGATTCTGTGAATGCATAAAAATGTTTGCTTGCATACTTAGGCATGTAAGATATATTTAAGGTGCTGCTACTATTGTTTATGCACAAACTGCACTTTCATGATTGTCTGCAATTTGGCCATCATATGGTACAATTTTACTTATGTGATAGGCTCACTGTCACTATACCCTGCATCAGAGGATACACTTGCTTGCCTTGGGTGATCGGTTTTGTGCCCCTCTTTAAAATACACGTACATTCAGGCATATAGTTTTTTTTTAATTGAAAAAGGATATTGAGGCACTGGAGAAGATGCAAAAAAGATTTACAAGGATGATACCAGAAGTGAGAGGTTATAACCATCAAGAAAGACCGAATAGGCTAGGGCTCTTTTCTCTTTTTTAAAAAAAAGACTGAGGGGGTGATCTAATAGAGGTCTTTAAAATTATGAAGGGGTTTGATAGGGTAGATGTAGAGAAGATATTTCCACTTATGGGGGAGTCCAAAACTAGTGGCCATAAATATAAGATAGTCACTAATAAATCCAATAGGGAATTCAGGAGAAATTTCTTTACCCAGAGAGTGGTTAGAATGTGGAACTCGCTACCACATGGAGTAGTTGAGTAAATAGCATGGATGCATTTAAGGGGAAGCTAGATCAATACACGAGGGAGAAAGGAATGCAGATAGGGTTATATGAAGGTGGGAGGAGGCTCGTGTGGAGCATAAACGTCGGTATAGATCTGTTGGGCCGAATGGCCTGTTTCTGTGCTGTAAATTCTATGTAAAATTTGCATTCTCTTAATCTTCACTCTAATTTTAAAACCAATATTATGCTTAACCTGCAATGTTTTTTGTCACCTAGGCACAGGCTGTTTCGTGAGCATTGCGTGTGCGTGCAGGGAAACTACATAAAAGATTTGAATATCCTCGGAAGGGATCTGTCAAAAACAATCATAATTGACAACTCTCCGCAAGCTTTTGCGTACCAGGTCAGTGCAAGAGTCATCGAACGGCAGGAGAAAGAGAATGCCTAGAGAACTCAGTGTTGTGTTTGGACTATTTTGGTGCTCACTTCATAGGAATAATATCAAAATAATTTGGTTTCAGAATAAATAACTGAGCTCCCTCACGAGTTTGGAAATGGAAAAGTAGTACGAGTCTTTTACCTTTAAGCACGGTCCTATTACTCATCTATAACGTTTACTGTTTTAAGTTTCTGTCCGATTACTTTTCCTGACCCTAACCAGGCTGCTATGGGGAGACCAGGCTTCCCCATAAGACAGGTCCAAGACATTTCCTCCAGACTATTGTCACTGATGTCCTGGAAGTAACCACTTTCCTTAACCTCTTGGGTCCATGTTGCACATAACTGAGGGGAGGGACAAAGAGAGACTATACATGTCCTCAAGGAGAGAATTAATGATTTCTTGTCCAGAGTTGAAAAAGAAAAAGTGCCACAATGTGCAAAGTTAAAGTTTTTTTTTCACCCTGAGGATGGAGCATTAGCTGTGAGCTCAAAACTTACTCTTTTACAGTCTGAACAGGTTGCAACAATTGGTTTCATCTTTATTTCAATTTTTCAAAAATATTTAGGGACCTCATTTCCCTTCTGTTAGTTTATGTAGCACTAATTCCACCGTTTGGGCTGGGCGGACCAGTTGGAGTGTTCAGTGCAAAGTATAATTTGTTGCATTACCAAACCTGGATTACGAGAAAGCTGCCCGCAGGCTACCAATGTTGCAAAGGAACTACAGATGGTCATACATACCCTGTTGCAGCTCCAACCTGAATACCATTGCATCCTCAAAGGGAGGGAAAATTGGTCCAGATTTCTGCCCATTCGCGCACACCATCTGGGGGGAGTTAGTGATGGCCTCGCAGCAGCCTCTGGCTACCTTCCTGGTTTGGGGAAGATGTGGCATGGGCAAACGGTGAAGAGGAAAATTCCTCAAATTGGGGTATCCTGAAAGTATTTGCTTGTTTTAAGTATATGAAAGTACTGCGCTTTTTTTCATCTGAGCAAATGTTGCCCCGTTTGAGTCTATAGCTTGACTTGTCCAGTTGGAGGTATGTAATTGGTGTGAAAGTTGGGGACTGTTGTATTGCATCTTCCGTGTAATGAGCTGTTCATATTTCAGCCGTGGTAATGTTCTTTCAACCCTTTTCTATCAGCTGTCCAATGGAATTCCAATTGAGAGCTGGTTCATGGATAAGAATGACATGGAGCTTTTGAAACTGATTCCCTTTTTAGAGAAACTTGTAGAACTGGTAAGTTTTGATGCCTGGCATCAAGTCAGTTTGATTTCATATTTTTTTTAAAAGCCTGTTTTCATACAAAAACATTCCTAATAAAAAGAATGCTCTTGTAGGGAGATCCCGCATTTGCTAAGTTAGCTGATCCAAGCTGGGCGCTGATTGAGTGTTGTAGTTGAGCCTCAGTGCCCCTGGGTGACAGAGGGGGAAAGTCACCCAGAACCTCCACCCCCAACTTCTACCCAGTGACCCCTGCTGGAAAATGCATATAGGAACGTCTGAGGGCGGGTTTGGACTTGACTATGATGCCCCCAGTAGTCAAATAGCGCTGCTGGGACCTGTGGAATCATACCGCAGCACAAATTGATTTGGCATTCAGGCAGGAAGAACACTGGCAGGGAGAAAAGGAATACCCTTTAAGGAAGGCTCTCAAACTATATTTGTTAGCCATCTGGCATTTGCTACGGTCACATCTATCCATGTGATGTGTTAAATTTGCTATTTATGCCATACAGTACTTACTTGGGCATCGCTCATTCTGTGACGCACAGTCACGCCTGCAGCTGCACATTTCTATCACTAGATGGCGCTTCATAAGCTCCAGAAGCTGCAGATCCCCAAACCTACACCAGAGGCAGCACTGAATCACTCTGAGGGAAGTTGGTTTGACCTGACTTCCCGGGGGGCACTACCACAGGAGATTCTACTAGCTGGTAATGAAACGGAGGTGTTACCATCAGAACCACGTTTTAAATTGAGCTCACTCTGCTTTAATATACTGTTCTCTCTCAGAATGAAGATGTTCGACCTCACATCAGAGAGAAATTTCGTTTGCACGATTTGCTCCCTCCGGATTAAGAACTCGTTGCCAACACCATCTCTGAAGGGGGCGGAGGAGAAGACAAAAGCAGGACCCTTTGGACTACAAGACATTGCCATTACTGTTGAAATTTGCATTTTTGTACCTCGTCTTGCTTTTCTTGTCTTTGGCACCCAAAGTTAACCAAGGGGTTGCAGAGAGTGAACTCAGTCTCGAAGTTTTAGGTGGGTCGGAACAGAAAAGGATATTGCAGGGTTTTTTTTTAAAAAAGGCAACGGTATATGCAGTCAAATCTCTGAACACGCAGATCCTGATAGCACATATATAGCACGCAATAGATGTTCTGTTGTCCCAGTTGGTGTGCTTCTGAAGACTGTCTGCTGGATAACAAGTGTGAAATGCTGTGGTCTATTGCAATACATGTTGATGAGACTTTCTGACTGTATCAGCTATAAATGGTTGGCGCTTTTCTTTGTGACATACAAAATCAACACTTTCTAAAAGTACTTCTGTTTCTGCCACCAGCATTTTGTTTAACCTGTATTGTCACAGGTTTACATAAGAGGAGGAAAACTGATCCTATTTTTCCTCTGTGTGGTGCTTTTTAAAGTGGGGCTGTATCCACTTTTTAAAATGTAGGTCTCATTTCAACAGGAATGGCCAGTATATATATAAAAAAATACAAAAATTTTACAGTTCAGGTTTTAGGCTTTTATGTTTTACCTAGTATATAAAATAATATCCAATTATAAAAGCATTCCTTTTAACTATAATGTATTGTAGAACCCCCTTTCCCCCCCAAAAACGAGAGAGAATCTTTCCTAATTTGATCCAACACCTTCCTGCTTTGTCTGCCTGTGAAGTAATGTATATTTGTTAAAATAAAATAAAGAATCTATAGGTTAGTCAAAATTAAATCGGATACGTAACATACGAGTTTATTTATATTAAAGAACAGAAACATTCACCCACAGTAGCTATAACGTTTAAAGAGAAGGGGTGAGGGCACAAGAAAGAGGAGAGACCCATTCAAGAAGTATCAATACAGAAATTCTAAGTAGGGCGATGAAATTTTAGTCTTGACTTGAAGTTCATTAACTGCATGGTCTCTGCCTAGCTGTCACTTGTACTTCACTTTTTGGGGGGGCGGGGGGGCGAGGGTGGGAAAGGAGTGGAGAGAGAAATGCAGTGGAGCTGAATTTATAACAAAATCTAACAGGCTCAGGATCCTCTGAATGTCTGGTCTGCTTTTCAATAGCTGTACTGTCGCAACCATGTGCCACTGTGATTCTAAAATTCTTGGGATAAGCATGATAGGAGCAAAAAACCAATGGTGGCAGGTATATGTCAGTGCAGCAGGAGAACGGCAATGTGCTAACCAAACTTGTGGGGGCCTGTGTTCCGGTGGTTCTTCCCTCTCCCTCTCCCCATCACCCCCACCCACCCCCCCCCCCCCCCCCCCCCCCCCAAAAAAAAAGTTGTAGGTCCCAGACATCTGGTCCCCTGTAAAATGTTTCCACCCCAGTATATTTGCTGGCTTACTTTTTCCACAGTATCGTATTCTCGAAGGAACATAGCATGAATTGCCTCTAGACTGCACCATAGGCCGGACGGACTGTATCGTCATGGATTCATTTTCTAAAGGAGATTGAAGAAAGCGGCACACTTCTTTTTGTGGAGAGGAGCTAGGTGTTTTTTTTTTCTTTGGTTTAAAACTCTAGAAGATTGTTCAGGACGAGATAAGTAGTAGCAAAGAAAAAGGTGAGCAGCACATGAATGAGGACGCCAGTTAAATTTTTTTATGTATATTACCAGTTTACCTGTACAAAACTTTCTTGTACAAAACTACATGCAGCTTCATTTAAAAAAAACAAAAAAAATCCTTAAAATAAGGAAAAATCTTTTTAAAGAAAGCGGTTTAATTTTTGTATTTTTGATTTTACAAAAGGCATGAGTTATGTCTACTTTTTCAGTGTATTAATGAAGATTTTAACTTTTCATCAGGTTGAGTGTTTTTATTACTATTATCTATTGTGTATGTAGTTAGCACATTGTGACACTGAAACGTTAAAATCTAGCATGTAGAAATAAGCCTGTTTTTTGTGGGGAGGAAGAAAACCCTTTTATCCTTCATTAAAATATTTTAATCATGGCAGGTTTTTCTGCAGAAAATAATTTGAAAAGCGTTTGCATTTCAGAGAAATACTGATTTTGTATTTAAAGAAAGGTATTTTGCTTGCAGGAATCTATTTACTACAGATTCACTTTAATGATAACCTTTGAGATGTATTTAAATACCTTTAGGGCATCTGGGCATCTTTCTTTATGCTGTTTGTCATTTTGTCTTTATTGAAATAAAAATGTACAGAACATTACTTTTACAAATGTTACAAACGTTTTGAAGTTTTACAAACTCTGCACTAGAGTAATCCAAAACTAATCCCACTGCCCTACTCTCTCCCCATCACCCTGTATCTTCCTTTGTTTCAAATAACAATCCAATTTTGCATCGAAAGATGCAGTGGTTTCTGCCTCAATTACTCCCTGTGGCAAAACGTTTCATGCTCCAACTTTGTGCTTTCCGCTCAATGCCTTAATTCAGCAACGGCAGGATGATTAGACAAGATTTTGTTATTTGGGGTTGAGGCAAAGAGCATGAGTTAGTAAAGTTGGACATTCCTTTTTGGGGAAGGTGGGGGGAGAAAGAAACTGAATTTGTCTCCTCTGCACTCCCCTCACTTTGCCTTATAAGAAATTCTGCTATTCAGCTTAGTGGATAGAATTCTTAATACTATAGATATTAAACGGGACTCAAATGTCAAGACTGCTCCCTCTGTGGTGGAGCACCAGTGTCATCCAGTGTGTAGCTGAGCCAGTCGGAACAGGGACATCCAAAGAAATAAAAACGGCAAATGCTGGAAACACTCTGCAGATCAGGCAGCGCCAGTGGAGAGAGAAACCGAGATAACGTTTCAGGCCGATGACCTTTCATCAGAACTGGAAGATGTCACAGATTTAACAGTTTATAAGCAGGTCCAGAGGCAGGGAAAGAGGGGGTGGGGGAGAACAAAAGGGAAGGTATGTGATAGAGCAGGAGTCATCAAATGTCAAAAGATCACATATCCATGATGTTCCACACCTTTTGTCATTTAATGCCCTCCACCCTATCACAGACCTTCCCTTTTGTTCCATCCACCCCTCCTCCAACCCCCTTCTTTCCCTGCCTCTCATAAACTTAAATCTTTTAACATCTTCCAATTCTGATGAAAGGTCATCGACCTGAGAGGTTAACTCTGTTTCTCTCTCCACAGCTGCTGCCTGGCCCGCTGAGTGTTTCCAGCATTTACTGTTTTTAATTCAGATTTCCAGCATCCGCAGTATTTTGCTTTTGGACATCCAATGGTTTGTCGATTTAGCTGATCTCCGCTATGGTGGTGGGTTTAACTGATCTCAGCTGTGGTGGTGGGTTTAACTGATCTCTGCTATGGTGGTGGGTTTAACTGATCTCCGCAATGGTGGTGGGTTTAACTGATCTCCGCTATGGTGGTGGGTTTAACTGATCTCAGCTGTGGTGGTGGGTTTAACTGATCTCCGCTATGGTGAGTTTAACTGATCTTTGCTATGGTGGTGGGTTTAACTGATCTCCGCAATGGTGGTGGGTTTAACTGATCTCCGCTATGGTGAGTTTAACTGATCTCAGCTGTGGTGGTGGGTTTAACTGATCTCAGCTGTGGTGGTGGGTTTAACTGATCTCCGCTATGGTGAGTTTAACTGATCTTTGCTATGGTGGTGGGTTTAACTGATCTCCGCTGTGGTGGTGGGTTTAACTGATCTCAGCTGTGGTGGTGGGTTTAACTGATCTCCGCTATGGTGAGTTTAACTGATCTTTGCTATGGTGGTGGGTTTAACTGATCTCCGCTGTGGTGGTGGGTTTAACTGATCTCAGCTGTGGTGGTGGGTTTAACTGATCTCCGCTATGGTGGTGGGTTTAGCTGATCTCCGCTATGGTGGTGGGTTTAACTGATCTCCGCAGTGGTAGTGGGTTTAACTGATCTCCGCTGTGGTGGTGGGTTTAGCTGATCTCCGCTGTGGTGGTGGGTTTAACTGATCTCCGCTGTGGTGGTGGGTTTAACTGATCTTTGCTATGGTGGTGGGTTTAACTGATCTCAGCTGTGGTGGTGGGTTTAACTGATCTCCGCTGTGGTGGTGGGTTTAACTGATCTTTGCTATGGTGGTGGGTTTAGCTGATCTCCGCTGTGGTGGTGGGTTTAGCTGATATCCGCTGTGGTGGTGGGTTTAACTGATCTCCGCTGTGGTGGTGGGTTTAACTGATCTCCGCTGTGGTGGTGGGTTTAACTGATCTCCGCTGTGGTGGTGGGTTTAACTGATCTCCGCTATGGTGGTGGGTTTAACTGATCTCTGCTATGGGGTGGGTTTAACTGATCTCCGCTGTGGTGGTGGGTTTAACTGATCTCCGCTGTGGTGGTGGGTTTAACTGATCTCCGCTATGGTGGTGGGTTTAACTGATCTCTGCTATGGGGTGGGTTTAACTGATCTCCGCAGTGGTGGTGGGTTTAACTGATCTCTGCTATGGTGGTGGGTTTAACTGATCTCTGCTATGGGGTGGGTTTAACTGATCTCTGCTATGGTGGTGGGTTTAACTGATCTCCGCAGTGGTGGTGGGTTTAACTGATCTCTGCTATGGGGTGGGTTTAACTGATCTCCGCAGTGGTAGTGGGTTTAACTGATCTCCGCTTTGGTGGTGGGTTTAACTGATCTCCGCTATGGTGGTGGGTTTAACTGATCTCCGCTATGGTGGGTTTTCTACAATTGGCCTCAGTTTTGACCCCCACCCCTCCAGTTGTCGGGGGAGGGATCAAAATCACCTGAAGTTCCCACGCTTGACCGTTCATTAACCAGCGACACGAGCTGGAGTTGCCTGTTTGTGGGCTCTGATTTGTCCATTTCTGCATAACCTGCCAACACTCAACAGCCCATGCTCCACCATGAATAATGGCCATCTGGCAGAGGTACTCAGGTGTCTGTGTGTTCATGCTGGTGTTTGAATCTTGCTGAAATTAGACCTCGAGTTGCTGGTTTACAGTTGAGTCATATGATGAATTAGTGCAGGCTACATCTCATGCTGGAACCAAGTTGAAGGAAGTGCGGTTGAAACTTTGCTGGATTCTGAATACTGACCATAGGCCGGTATACGACTGGTGTAAAGGTTTATTGTTATAATCGTGCAAATCTGACTTAGTCCCTTGAAGTTGGATAGTGGTTCTGGGGATAGGGCGGGGGAGTGGGACTAGCTGGATTGCTCTTGCATAGAGCCGGCGCGGACTCGATGGGCCGAATGGCTGTAGCCTTTCTATGATTCTAGGAATTGTCGAATTCCATAGAATGTACGACACAGAAACAAGCCATTCGACCCAACTGGTCCATGCCGGTGTTTACGCTCCACACGAGCCTCCTCCCTCCCTACTTCAACTCACCCTATCAGCATGTCCTTCTATTCCTTTCCCGCTTCGTGTGTTTATCTAACTTCCCCTTAAATGCATCTATGCTATTCGCCTCAACTACTCCATGTGGTAGTGAGTTCCACATTCTAACCACTCTCTGGGTACAGAGGTTTCTCCTGAATTCTTTATTGGATTTATTAGCGACTATTATTTGTGGGCCCTAGTTTTGGACTCCCTCACAATTGGAAAATCTTCTCTACGTCTACCCTATCAAACCCCTTCATAATTTTCACTCCTCAGTCTTCTCTTTTCCAGAGAAAAGAGCCCCAGCCTGTCTTTCCTGATAGGTATAACCTCTCAGTTCTGGTATCATCCTTATAAATCTACAAATGTACAATGATTCTTCAAACATGCTTTGAACTGAAGGCAATGCTATGGATAGCTGCTATAACTTGCCCTGAGCTTCTCCTGTTCTCCAAGAAGCCTTCAGTGATGCTTGCATTTCTCTTCCAAGCAGTCAGGAATCCTGCATAGAGCAGATGTACTGTGAAGAACATAAGCCAGGGGAACCTAGCTCCCCTGATAACTTGATGATCAGCCAGTGAGCAGCTGACCCATGCAGACTAGACATTGTGTTGAGTTTAGCTTTGGGGGAGAGGGGAGGTGGGGGGGGTGGAAACGAGATACCCTTAATTAGGAGGAGGAAGATTGACTCGGGTTCCTGCTCTAATTGCTATCGATGTGTGGATGTCTGATGACAACACAGTTGGGCTCGTCTCTGGTGCAGGCCACAGCTGCAGGATCTCATGTAATGGACCCTTAGGCCAGGTGGTATGGGACTGTACCCCGTCAAGGAGTTAACATCTTGAGGGACGGAGTGAAGAATGTTGGTGAGACTAAAAAAAACTTCAAGCGAGTGAAACCCTTCAGTCAGTCTGTGCGATCTTCCTTTGCTACTCTGTAGGACTAGTCATGACGGAATTCTTTTAACCTGGTTTCTTGCCCTGTGTATTTGCTAATTCTGATGCTTTGCTGTAACTACTTTCTCCTTTTAAGAAGTATTTAGTTCTCTACGTTTCTCTGGTCCTACTTTACAAACTGGCATCTAATTAATTTAACTTTCCATGCCCTTTAAACTTGACGATGAACTTCAAACTGCTTTGGTGCCACTTGTATACTTTGTACTGGTTCTTCTCAGCAGTGTATCTGGCAGGAACTTGAGACTGGAACACTGGCGAACGAGAATATAAAACCTGGAATAAGAAAAGATCAACGAATTCCATCCTTCCAAGAAATTGTGTTTTTGTGTCGTCGTGGACTCTGCAACTTCAAACAACAATGGGTGAATAACCACAGGCAAACTTCCGAGCTTTCCGAACAATACAATCTCCATGGAGCAATTGAACAAATTCCATGATAAACAATGTTTGCTTTTGTTAACAGTTGAAAAGTATATACAATCAATAAATTTTTTAATGAAAAATTTCTGCTTCCTATTACGTTCTGCCTTTTGTTTTATTCTGATTGTCACCCTCTTTTGGCATTTCACTGTCCTCAGATTTAAAGAGCTGTGGTTCAGTGGGTAGCATTCTGTCTCTGCGTCAGAAGGTTGTGGGTTTAAGTACCGCTCCAGAGACCTGAGCACAAAATCTAGGCTGACGCTCCCAGTGCCTATATTGAGGGAGTGCTGCACTGTCGGAGGTGCCATCTTTTGGATGGTAAACCGAGGTATGCATGTAAAAGATTCCACGGCACTATTTCGAAGAAGAGCAGGGGAGTTCTCCCCGATGTCCTGGGTCAATATTTATCCCTCAACCAACATCACTATAACAGATTATCTGGTCATTATCTCATTGCTGTTTGTGGGAGCTTGCTGTGCACCATTTGCTGTGTTTCCTACAACAGCGACTACACTTCAAAAAGTACTTCATTGGCTGTTAAGCATTTTGGGACGTCCTGTGGTTGGGAAAGACGCTATAAAAATGCAAGTTTTTTCTTTTACTTCAATCCCAAGGAAGTTGGTCCTTGGCGGCTAGTTAAATTGTGTAATGGAAGTTATGTGCTTGGGGTATGAATCAATTCCCCGTGATGTGCTGGTGACAGACTGGTGACTTTCTCCAGTTTTACTCATTTCCTTTTATTGGAGTTGCTGCACCATCTAGTGGTATGAATTGAATACTTCAATAGTGACTGTCCAGGTCTCAAGTATTCGTAGTTCCACTGCTACTCGTTGGAAAACAGAAGGAGAAAAGCCGAAGCGGTCCAGTGAACTTGTTTGAAAGGGATGTTGATGGTAACAAGTTTCTCTGTTATCTGGCACTTACAGGCATAGTGATAGACAGATCTGCAAAGGCAGCTTATGAGTGAGTGCTTTCAGGTCTTAATGACAGTTGTCATGAAAAATAGTGTAACTGGTCCATATATGCTGTGTGAAAGCTTGATCATTGTTATGTTTTTAAGTTTCCCCAATGACCTAGTGGCTAAAGGCATTGCCCAGAGTAACAGTAAGTCATAGTGTGAGTCAAGACAGCCAATCTTGGTAATGGGAGTATCCTGGCTCAGTACGATCTGTAGATGTCAGATGAGACTAGGGAGTGTACTTGCTGGTTGGAGTCACTTAGATAAAGGTTGCATTGGAAGCTTTTCTTCCTCCCTAGCCTTGGGGTACTGAGGCTAATTACAGCCCCAACTGCTGTCCCATCAGAGAGCAGCTAATTCAGCAGAAAAATATCAATCAAACCTAGGATCTTATTCATCTCCGTTGATCACTGCCTTTACCCTCTGAGCCATGAACGGCAAGCCCAACGCTCAATGACAGTTTTGTAGAATTTTTTTTCAAGAAACACAAAGATGGAGGTTAATTTTCAAAAGACATTTTCTGTCATTTTATCAATCAAAATCTGAAACGGGAAAACCAAATAGGAAAAATCTGTATTGGGCGGTATGATGAAAGGAAAGTAGTCCTGCCCGGTCTCAGTCCCTGATCACAAAACTTCATTAATAGACTCCGCTGCACCCCAGTCACATAATTTGCAATTGGTTTACCAATGGATGAGTTGTCACTTGTACTGTATCAACGCAGGTTCCACTCTTTTCCAATACTGAACTGTTAACAGTGCATGGAGGGTGCTGAGTGACTGCCAGCGAGTTGCAAGACCGTGATACAATCAAGCAGTCTCGAACCATCATCTGAAACACCTTCCTCCCAACAACCACTACAGTTGGGGTCTTTGTTAGCAGCGTTATAATACAGCATACTGGAGCTCCGGTCTGCTGTGATACGCTAAAGCTTACATGTACAGTTCCACTCATAGAAAGCCTTAAGTGCTCAGTTGGCAGCACTCTCGCCTCTCAGTCAGAAAACTGTGGGTTCAAGTTCCACTTCAGAGACTTCAGCACAAGATCTAGACTGACGCTCCCGGTGCAGTACTGGAGGAGCGATGTGCTGTCTTTTGGATGAGATGTTAAACCGAGACCCTGTCTGCCCTCTCAGGTGGACGTAAAAGAACCCATGGATCTATTTCGAAGAAGAGCAGAGGAGTTCTCCTTGGTGTCCTGGCCAATATTTATTCCTCAACCAACATCAGTAAAACAGATAATCTGGATATTATCATTGCTGTTTGTGGGATCTTGCTGTGCGCAAATTGGCTGCCGCGTTGCCTACATTACAACAGTGACCACTTCAGAAGTACCTCATTGGCTGTAAAGCGCTTTGGGGGATCACTGGAAAGCAGGTGGATTACTGGACAGCGGGTGGATCACTGAATAGCAGGTGGATTACTGGACAGCAGGTGGATCACTGAATAGCAGGTGGATTACTGGATAGCAGGAGGATCACTGGATAGCAGGAGAGTCACTGGATAGCAGGAAGATCACTGGATAGCAGGAGGATCACTGGATAGCAGGGGGATCACTGGGTAGCCAGAGGGTCACTAGATAGCAGGGGGATCACTGGCTAGCAGAGGGATCACTAGATAGCAGGTGGATTACTAGATAGCCATCAGGAGCAGGAGCCCTGGTTGATTTGAGAAGTTGATCCTTTCCATTGGTTCTGTATCATCCCCTCAGCTCGACCAGGAAACCACCCTGGGACCATTTGGTCTTTATCCCCTTTGAGAGGCTTTTTATATGTTTCAGGTGTTCACTCTCTGTGGGACAGGATCAGCTCACATGTGGAAGATGTGAAGTTATAAAAGAATATTCTGTTTTTCCAATAACACAAAGTAGACAGCATCATTTTACTTCCAGTGTGACTCAACCCTCCTCCTTCCAGTTCATTGTTTTACATGTCAGATATGAGAAATCACTGTTTAATATTTTAAGCAGTTCTTCTGTCCTGTCACCCAATACACTATTTTTTATAACGTTCCATAGAATTGAAACAAATGAATGCCAGAAGCACTCAAGTATGTAATCATTTTATATATCTTTTCATAATGTGCAGAATTTTAATGAAGATACTAAAAGCTACAAAAGACATATCAATGTATAACCTTAATCATGTTATTGAGAAATGTGTTATTTTGGTTTTTTTAATTTTCACTTTTAAAACCATATTTTGGACATAGATAGTTCAGTTACTGAGGGGAAAAAGTGGACATGAATTTTTTTTCCAGAAATTTCAGAATTACTTTTGGAGTACTTTATCGGGAAAAGATAACACAGCACTTGCTACGATCATCGCAGGTCAGTGTTGTCACTTAACGTTAGAATTCCCATCAGACAAGTTTACACTGTGATTTTCAATGGTGTGTACACCGTAGGCAAGATTTCTAGTAAGATATGTGTGTGTATGTATATATATATATACTGTACACACACAATATATACACACATATATATATACACATGTACACATATTTAATAGTTATTTTAGCCAACTCAATACTTTTTAAAAAGTTCATAAGTTCATATATATATATAATAAAATGTTTATCTTGTGCAACAGATTAACTATAAATATATATATATTTCAAAAAAAGTTGATCTATTATGTCTATTTAGCGACATTTCTAAGAATGGTATTACCTCACCTTAAATCATTCTCCCTCCCCAATTTCCACATCTCTCCCTCAACCTCCAACTTACCCTCAGCAAAGCCAGTAAGATACATTGGTGATATAGCCGCCTATATTTGTGTAAAGATATACATCCACACAGAAACAATGAATGGTATTTAAATTGGGTTGAAAGTGAGCCCTGGAGTGACAGATGGTATGTTCTGAAAACAGAGTGTGTGTTGGGTTTATTGTGTCTCAATCAGCCCTCAAATATCAGGCTAATTATTGCTTGCTCCCTCTGGGTTTCTCCTTTCGACTGCTCTACACCTTTTAACACAAGGGTGCGACCCTTTGGCTCGAACTTGGCGTTTGGCTCCTTTGTGTTTTAATCATCCCGCAAAGCGACTGGGTTACAGTTTAATGTGATATCCTCCCCATTAGCCCTGGAAGAGAGGCGATTGAGAATGGGGTCAGAAGCAAGTTAATGTATTATTCAGGTGTCGCGTTTTGTAGCAGCCTTGCTCATTCAAAGCATCTTTACAGCTCACCTCTGGATTTAATTAGCCGAGGTTAGAATTACGTATAACATTACTTTATGTAGAGTCATTGGTTCTTTTTTTTCAATTTGCACTTTATATCCATATTAAATGGGCTGAGTTTGTTTTTTCCCACGTGCCTGCGGGACTCGGTCCAAAGATGTTGGATGAGGTGCTGGAAGAGATCATCTTCGGGCAGTGGCCGTCGGTGAGAGGGTTTGAGAGTGGGGATGAAACTTGTCCAAAGACTGGGACCGCACCGTGGAACCAGAGGGGACGGGCTGGAACAGGCCAGCGGGGAATTTGGACTCGTGCAGTGTCGATCTGGACCGGTTCCGGAGTAACTTTAAACAGAAACATCTTCCATCCAGAAGTAATCGCCATCTCCACCCTGAATGTCTAAAACACCATAAATCTTGGGTGAGTTGGGTTTATTTTTAGGCTGACTGTTTAAATCAGTTTAAGGAAGAAATACAAATGACAAAATTAACAATCTTTGTAATTGTGCTTTATTCTTGGAGAAATGGGAGGAAAATTTAATTGTATAAAATACACTTTAATTCGTTCGGGCTGATCTTTCCACCACGTCTTTCTTTTATTTGTGCAAAGCTCACAGATTTGTGCGTTGTAAGGAGGTTTGTGGCAGGTTGAAAAGTGTCAGAGCTTCTAATGGAGTGGGACTAATCAGATTCACCAGAATTATACCAGGGTTTGAGGAGTTAAATTATGAGGACAGGCTGCATAATCCTGGCTTGTATTCTATTGAGTTTAGAAGATTGAAGGGGTGAACTAATCAGGTGTTTAAAATGATAATGTGTAGAAGCAGAGATGAACCCTGGTGGGGCACTCCAGAACAAGGGGCACAATCTTAAAATTAGAGCCAGGCCATTTTGGAGTGAAATCAGGAAGCACTTTTCCACACAAAGGATAGTGGAAATCTGGAACTCTTCCCCCCCCCCAAAAAAAAAGGCTATTGAGGCTGGGGGTCAATTGAAATTTTCAAGACTGAGATGGGTAGATTTTTGTTCGGTAATGGTATCAAGGGATATGGAGCAAAGGCAGGTAAATGGAGTTGAGATATAGATCAGCCATGATCTAATTGAGGGGCAGAACAGGCTCGAGGGGCTGAATGGCCTCCTCCTGTCCCTATGATCCCCACCACTAGAGTTTGGAAAGTTTTTTTTGAAATGCCAACCAAAGTAATTTTTATTGACAACTATCCTTGTTGAGGCTCATCTCAGTTGGGGTTCAGTTTGGATCAGTCGGTGGCACTTACAACTCTTAGTCAGAATGTTGTGGGTTCAAACCCCACTCCAGGTCTTAGCATAGGAACATCAGAAATAGGCGCAGGAGTCGGCCGTACGGCCCCTCGAGCCTGCTCTGCCATTCGATAAGATCGTGGCTGATCTTCGACCTCAACTCCACTTTCCCGCCCGATCCCCATATCCCCTGATTCCTCTGGAGTCCAAAAATCAATCGATCTCAGTCTTGAATATACTCAACGACTGAGCATCCACTTCCCTCCGGGTAGAGAATTCAAAAAGATTCACAACCCTCTATGTGAAGAAATTCCTCTTCATCTCGGCCCTAAATGGCCGACCCCTTATCCTGAGACTATGCCCTCTAGTTCTAGACTCTCCAGCCAGGGGAAACAACCTCTCAGCATCTACCCTGACAAGCCCCCACAATCTTATATGTTTCAATGAGATCAACTCTCATTCTTCTAAATTCCAGAGCCCATTCTACCCAATCTCTCCTCATAGGAGAACCCTCTCGTCCCAGGAATCAATCTTGAGCACATAATCTTGGCTGACACTTGTAGTACTGAGGTAGTCTTTCAGATGAAATGTTAACCTGAAGCCCTATCTATCTGTATAGGTGAATGTAAAATATCCCACTTGAAGAAAAGCGGGGTGTTCTCCCAGTGTCCTGGCCAACAATTATCCCTCAACCAGCACCACAAAAAATAGATTAACTGGTCCTTCATCTCATTGCTGTTTGTGGGGTCTTTCTGTGCACAAATTGGCTACTGGATTTGCCTACATAACAGTTCAACAGTAATCCTTTGGCTGTGAAGTGCTTTGGGGTGTCATAAAAGGCACTAAATAAATGCAACTTTGTTTTTGGTTTCCAGTAGGGACACTGCAGCTGGCCCCAATATCCTACATTAGGCAGGGGTGGGACAATCAGTCAGGGTTCGTATTCCTGATTGCAATTGAGTGTCTTCCTGTGTGTGTGGACCTCGGGTGAGAGGAGGAACTGGTTTGTCCATACATAACCTGTATGGACAAACAGCCTGCTGACACTCGCACATGAACTTGGATGAGGTACCAACAACAACTTGCATTTATATAGCGCCTTTAATGTAGTAAAACGTCCCAAGGCGCTTCACAAGAGCGATTATCAAACAAAATCTGACAACAAGTCACATAAGGCGATATTAGGACAGGTGACCAAAAGCTTGGTTACGGAGCATCTTTAAAGGAGGAGAGAGAGAGAGGTAGAGAGGCGGAGAGGTTTATGGAGGGAATTCCAGAGCTTAGGGCCTAGGCAGCTGAAGGCACGGCCGCCAATGGTGGAGCGATGAAAATCGGGGATGCGCAAGAGGCCAGAATTGGAGGAGCGCAGAGATGTTGGAGGGTTGTAGGGCTGGAGGAGGTTACAGAGATAAGGAGGGGCGAGGCCACGGAGGGATTTGAAAACAAGGATGAGAATTTTGAAATCGAGGTGTGGCCGTACTGGAAGCCAATGTAGGTCAGCAAGCACAGGGGTGATGGGTGAACGGGACTTAGGATACGGGCAGAAGAGTTTTGGATGAGATCAAGTTTACGGAGGGTGCAAATGAGAGGCCAACCACGAAAATATTAGAATAGTCGAGTCCGGAGGTAACAAAGGCATGGATGAGTAATGACAGGACAGATTACGGGATAAAAGCTGAATGCTGAAAACATGAAATAAAGCCACAAAAGCCTGGAGACACACAACGGGTCCATAAGCATCTGAAAGAGAAAAGTCAGGTTAATAAAGGTGGGACTCTTCGCCAGAACCATGAGAGCAAACCGTGAGCAGTTTAGGAGCATAATTGCATCTTTCCATCTCACGCACATTACCCTTTGTCCTGATGAAGCATCTCATCGGAAATGCTAACCCGTTATTTCTCATTCAGATGTGCACGGATCCAGGATTTTCTGCTTTAAATTTAGTCGGGGTATTACTGCAAAAGTTAACCCTCTGATAATGTGAGCTATCCACGCGTGCGCACATACATACATATATATACACACCTGTTCACATGCATACACACATGCATGTATATATATATATACACACGCGTGTATATATATACACACACCACACACGTGCATGTATGTGGTGTGTGTGTATATATATACACACACACCACATACATGCTTAATTTATTGTCTTGTCAAGATACCATGTTGGTAATTTTAGTAGCTGATTACAAGTAGTTTCGTTTAAGGATGCGTATTCTACTGGGAGAACATTTATCTGTAAAAGAATAAATGCGCATGTCAAAATCTAGACATCACCGTAACAAATTTACCTGTCTGGGTAATTTTAGTCCTTTTAGGTTATTCTGCTGGTTGTGGTTGGGCACTGAACTGATAATAAAGACATTTCCTGGAAACGAATCTCCTGGTGTTCCATTGTACATTATACTGGATAACATGTAACATCATAGCCTGAAGCAACCTTGTGAAAAACTGGTTATCTGATCGACACCATCCAAACAGTCAAAGAGAGTTCGGAAAGAGGATAAGAGGTTGCAAGGTATGGGATATGGGTCATATATTCTCTTTTTTAAGTGGTGTTAAGACATAAGAATTCAAATTGGGCTCTCAGATGATTCAGGGTTATCAGATTTCTGTCCAGCTAGGACAGGGCATGTGTACATAACTAGAGTGTCTCACGAGTTATATTTTTTCTGTATTTTTGTTCTCTCTTTGATGACTTACCAGCATATTATTTCCGTTGCTATTACACTAATCAAAATAGGCATTTTTTGCAGTGGTAGCACTGAATTCTCCTGGCACCAGGTACTATTGTTCAGAGGTTAGGGCAGGGTCCCCAGGACTGTGCCAATATTACACAGAATTTACAGCACAGAAACAGGCCATTCGGCCCAACTGGTCCATGCCGGTGTTTATGCTCCACACGAGCCTCCTCCCTCCCTACTTCATCTCACCCTATCAGCATATTCCTTTTTCCCTCATGTGTTTATCCAGCTTCCCCTTAAATGCATCTACACTATTCACCTCAACTACTCCTTGTGGGAGCGAGTTCCACATTCTAACCAATCTGGGTAAAGAAGTTTCTCCTGAATTCCTTATTGGATTTATTAGTGACTATCTTATATTTATGGCCCCTAGTTCTGCTCTCCCCCTCAAGTGGAAACAAATTCTCTACATCTACCCTATCAAACCCTTTCATAATTTTAAAAACCTCTATCAGGTCACACCTCAGCCTTTCCTGATAGTTATAACCTCTCAGTTTTGCAGAGAATAGCACCGCCCACACAGAAAAGTTTGGAAACACTGATTGTAATCAGGTGCAGCCGGAGGTTATTGTGATAAGGTCAGATGCTGGTTATTAGTTGAACTGTACTGGGGTACTAGTGGGTGACAGAGTGACTGGCGGTTCTAGAACATGTGCCTGGAACCTCAGCTCCAGCAGAGTCTCTAGCTTGTAACATCTTAACTTGACACTAGAAGCCCGTCCATTCAGGTTAAAATCACCAGACTGTTGCTAAATACAAATGATATTAGTGCAGCATTAAATCAATGTCTGTTTTATCATGATACTTAAATCTCTAATTATTATTGTGTTTTATAAAGGATGAATTCTGAAAATCCACAGAACATTAACTCTGTCCTATAAGTGACAAAGAACATTTATCTTAGCGATTTTTCAAAGGAAGAAAAGACAAAAGACTTGCATTTATATAGCGCCTTTCATGACCTCAGGACGTCCCAAAGTGCTTTACAACCAATGAAGTACTTTTGAAGTGTAGTCACTGTTGTAATGTAGGAAACGCGGCAGCCAATTTGAGCACAGCATGATCCCACAAACAGCAATGTGATAAATGACCAGATAATCTGTTTATTAGTGGTGTTGGTTGAGGGACAAATATTGTCCAGGACACCAGGGAGACCTCCCCTGTTCTTTTTCGAAATAGTGCCATGGGATCTTTTACATCCACCTGAGAGGGCAGACGGGGCCTCGGTTTAACATTTCATCCGAAAGACAGCACCTCCGACAGTGCAGCACTCCCTCAGTACTGGCACTGGGGAGTGTCGGCTTAGATTTTGTGCTCAAGTATCTGGAGTGGGACTTGAATCCACGACCTTCTGACTCAGAGCTACCCAACGAGCCATGGCTGACACAATAGAAAAATAATTCCAATAATTGGAATGTGACACAATATATTTTCCTTTTGAGATGTAAATATATGATCGATACATAATGAAATAAATACAATTTTCTTATTTTTTTTGGTTCTTTGGGTTGCCATTCTTCATGTGTAAGCCTCGGCCATGAGTCTCAGCAGGCTCTTCAACTGTGAGAGCCATCACAAATGAACCTGATCTTCCCACACTTGCCATCCACGCACACTTCCCACTGGGAGTCGCTGGACAGCGCTGAGGAGTGGGAATGCTGACTGATGACTTTCCCCTCTCTAACCCCAGGGGTTTTGAAGCCAATTATGGGGCCCATTTGCCGTTGAGCTGATTTACTTTTCCCAGACCAGGGCTCACACCTGGGACCTACCGACTTGTGTGGCTTAGCACTACATTAAGGGAACTCTGTTATTTGATTTATATGATTTTTTTTTGTATTTGTTATTTGTGGTAGAGAATTGAAAGTGACATGTTCCGAATGCTGGTTGAATATTCAGGTGTGTTTATTGCAACAGGTTTTCAATCGTATGAACGAATGTTTTATGATTGTTTCCTGTCTTTCCTCAAGCCCACGACTTACTGCCTCATCCACCTTTCTACAGCAGAAGCAGAAGCAGGAGGCACAGGTTACAAGTCGGAGAGTAGTGGGAGTATTCACTAAAATGATGAAGACTGCTGTTCTTCTCTTTCTGTGGTGTACATTAACAGGTAAAGAAAGACTTGCATTCATATAGCGCCTTTCATGGCCTCAGGACGTCCCAAAGAGCTTTACAACCGATTAAGTACTTTTGAAGTGTAGTCACTGTTGTAATGTAAGAAACACGACAACCAATTTGTGTACAGCAAGATCCCACAAACAGCAATATGATAATGACCAAATAATCTGTTTTTAGTGATGTTGGTTGAGGGATAAATATTGACCAGGACACCGGGGAGAACCCCACAGCTCTTCGAAATAGTGCCATGGGATCTTTTACGCCCACCTGAGAGGGCAGACGGGGCCTCAGTTTAATACCTCATCCGAAAGACGGCACCTCCGACAGCACAGCGCTCCCTCTGTACTGCACTGGGAGTGTCAGCCTGGATTATGTGCTCAAGTCTTTTGTATCGACCCCTGTGTTTTGAGTTGTCATCAATGGCGGCTTTCAAGTTTTTGGACGCGGGCACTGAAATGTTTGGTGTGGTACTTACCATTTGGACCAGGTTTGGTCCCTGGTCCAGGCTGCGTTATCTGATCTCGGCTGGAGCACAATAATGGTCCTACAGGTGAGCCTCAATGCCTTGGGCCAGGGCTGGGTGGGGAGAGGTGGACGTTCGCTGCGGCTTCTCTTGATCCTTACTGTCCAGTAGGGGTCACTGGCATTGGCTCCTCCATGGTTCAACATCCTACGGTCGCTCGTTGTCCAGACTCATACATGAAGACTGACCACTTGGGGGAGGTATGGGAGGACTTCTAGTGGGACTGTGGGACTGTAGCCCACCTTAACCAGAAGAGGGGACAAAAATCCAAAAATAACTAGTAAAAATCCATTCAAATGTAAAAGCCATTGTGACACAGTGGGGTGAAAATAATGATATTACTGCTGATTTCAGGGAAGGTGGGGAACATGTTTTCCATTGAATATGATTTAAATTCATCCCAGTGTAGAGAGGTAACAAATATCCATAATTTAGGTTTTCCACTTGTGGGGGAGCCCAAAACTAGTGGCCAAAAATATAAGATAGTCACCAATAAATCCAACAGGGAATTCAGGAGAAACTCCTTTACCCAGAGAGTGGTGAGAATGTGGAACTCGCTACCAGAAGGAGTAGTTGAGGTGAATAGCGTAGATACATTTAAGGGGAAGATAGACTAACACATGAGGGAGAAAGGAATAGAAGGATATGGTGATAGGGTGAGATGAAGTAGGGTGGGAGGCGGCTTGTGTGCAACATAAATACCGGCATAGACCTGTTGGGCCGAATGGCCTGTTTCTGTGCTGTAGATTCTATGTAATGTGATTTTTACAGAGTGTTCTTTTTTTTTTCTCTCCTTCAGTGTCTTTTGCTGACAAACCACAACACCTTAACCCTGCCGCTCAAATCAGTCAGAAATCTGTGAACACTATACTCAGAAAATATACCAGCACAGAGATGTCAACCAAGGAGGTACAGAGAGAAACGGAGAGGGAGATCGCAAGCAACAGTCCCCAATTACCTCCTGAAGTAAATCTCTCCAGTTACCATAGTTTCAGCAGATCAATGCAGAAGCTTTTAGATCCTGACCTTCACGCCAAGACATCCCAGAGAGGTTCTGCTGTACTGGAGGTCATTCGGATGGTAATGTCCAGCGTCATTCCAGAGAACAAATGGGAATTTTATTACGTGATCTTACAAAGTCTGCGCGGCAGTCAGTTTGGAGCCATGAGTTCAGAGCTGCCCCAGCTACTTTTGTACCTTCTTCAGGAAACTGATGACTTTGGACCTTTCTTTGCACTTGTCGAAGAGCTGTTGACTCCAATGGGAGTCAACTGGAGCGTTCTACTGGGATCCTTGCAGGATGAAGCCTGTTATGTTGCTTCAGCTGTGAACGGAAGATCCCTCAGTGATTATGTCCGAGTGTTTCTTGGACCCAGAATGAGGCCAAATAGGTCAACGACGGTGAATGGTGGCTTTAATATTCAAAACCTGCTGTTGAGCTTCGTTGGGAAGATGCAACAGGTCTTTTCCTATGGGTTAAAGACCATTTGGTATTTCTTTGGTCAGAATGTATTCCCATTGTTTGAATCTTACTTTTGTCGCATTACGAAACAGATCCTCTTGAAGATAACGGACTTCTCCTTGGGGGAAGTGTTATTGAGGAGCAATGTAATTAAATTGGACGGAAAAGGACAGTGTCCCCAAGGTAAGGAGTCACGTGATACTACTTCACTTTCGTTTATTTTCCTGCCAATTTCCTCCACTCCTGAAGGCGTTGATTCCTTCTGGGATTCTTCATGTGTGAGGCCAAAAATGTTGGGCTATTTCAACATGGGCGACAACCACATTGAGCTCAATATCTACTCTCCCTCTCGCTCTCGCTCTCGCTCTCACACACTCCAGGAAGGGGTCACTGGATAGTGACTAGGAGAGGCGGCCATTGTCGAATTTCCGTCTCCTCCCTAGCCCAGGGGCACTGCATCTGATTGTAGCTCCTCGACTGCCTCCCAGATGAGACCAGCCAACTCGGCCCAGAATGGGAATTGAGCCTTGCCTCTCCAGCAGAGACACGATGGGATGAAGGTCTTCCCTCCCTGGCTGTAAGGATCCCACATGCGCCGTCTCGACCCAGTCTGCAGAGGATCTAAGACTGCAGCACACGGGTACCCAGAATTTGGCACAATTCATCACCGATTGGCAGGGTTGGATGAAGGGTGGCGATTGCAGGAAATGGATGTGTGACTGTGGTCCAGTGGGGGGGTGGGGAGGGGTACTCTATTGAGGGTGGGATTAAAACACACGGTAGGGGAAGAGTAAAAGGGGGGTTTACTCTGTGCCCATTTGGATTATACTTTTCCTCCTTCATTTTTATATCCCTCCACTCATCGTAACCCTACCTCTTTAACCTGTCCTAATATCTCCTTATGGGGCTCGGTGTCAAATTTTGTCTGATAACGCTCTTCTGAATCGGCTCGGGACGTTATATGAATGCAAGTTATTGTTGTTGTAACACGGGGCAGTTTTGGTTTGCTTGGGGAACCACATGCCGATAGCAGATCCTGACAATTATTTTTTGCCCATTTAAATCAAAGGACGGAAAATCAGCTCGGGTTCCTTTCGGGGGCACGATCCTAACTGGTGTTTAGAGGAGAGAGTGGCACTCTCTCCTCTAAGTCAGAAGGTTGTGAGCTTATGACCCGCTCCAGAAGACTTGAGTACAAAATCTAGGCTGATACTCCTGAGTGCCAGTACCGAGGGAGCGCTGCTTTGTCGGAGGTGCCGTCTTTCAGATGAGATGTTAAACCGAGGCCCCATCTGCCCTCTCAGGTGGATGTAAAAGATCCCATGGCACTATTTTGATGAAGAGCAGGGGAGTTCTCCATGGTGTCCTGGCCAATATTTATCCCTCAACCACGCACACTAAAAATCAGATTATCCGGTCATCATCACATTGCTGTTTGTGGGATCTTGCTGTGCGCAAATTTGCTGCCGCGTTTCCTACATTACAACAGTGACTACACTTTCAAAAGTACTTCCTTGGCTGTAAAGCGCTTTGGGACGTCCTGAGGTCATGAAAGGCGCTATATAAATGCAGGATCTTTCTTTTCCTTTCACCTGCTTGATTTTTCTCTGAGCTGTGCTGAAGTCCAGGAACAGGATAATCTGCCCGAGTACTATTTCTGTTATTGCTCCCCTCATTATAACATTACCTCTGCCCACCGCCCTTCCATTATAAGCATCTGTTAAAACCTTCCTCTCAATCCTTTCACTGCTTCTTCAACCACAACTACCATCTCGGTGTCCAATCTGCCCCTTTGTTGCAGTGTTACTGTATATAAGTAGAAGTCTGTTATAGTTTGATTCCTTGTGTCTGCTTTTTGTGTTTTGTTTAACTCTTAATATATTGTTTTTACAGGGAATCTGAACCAGCTCCTCTTTTGGTAAGTTACAGAGCAGTCTGCTTTATTTGTTTGAACTTTGGAGTACAAGAGGTTCTCCAATTCCTCCCACATTGTGTGTCCTTAAATATATATAAATATATCCTCCCTTTCCCTCATGATATAGTATTGCCCTTTAGCTGATACGAAAACTTGTTTTTTAAAAAAAATCACTGGCACCAGAAAACCTTCCTTTACAATATTCCTCTCGTCTTTCTGAATCAGGGTACAGGTCCATCGTAAACACTGGCCCAGAATGGGGTTCGGATCCATCGTAAACACTGGCCCATACTGGGGTACGGATCCATCGTAAACACTGGCCCATACTGGGCTACAGGTCCATCGTAAACACTGGCCCATACTGGGGTACGGATCCATCGTAAACACTGGCCCATACTGGGCTACAGGTCCATCGTAAACACTGGCCCAGAATGGGGTACAGATCCATTGTAAACACCGGCCTATACTGGGCTACAGATCCATCGTAAACACTGGCCCATACTGGGGTACAGATCCATTGTAAACACCGGCCTATACTGGGCTACAGATCCATCGTAAACACTGGCCCATACTGGGCTACAGATCCATCGTAAACACTGGCCCATACTGGGCTACAGATCCATCGTAAACACTGGCCCATACTGGGCTTCAGGTCCATCGTAAACACTGGCCCAGAATGGGGTACGGAGCCATCGTAAACACTGGCCCATACTGGGGTACGGATCCACAATAAACACCGGCCTATACTGGGCTACAGATCCATCGTAAACACTGGCCCATACTGGGGTACAGATCCATCGTAAACACCGGCCTATACTGGGCTACAGATCCATCGTAAACACTGGCCCATACTGCGCTACAGGTCCATCGTAAACACTGGCCCATACTGGGGTACAGATCCATCGTAAACACTGGCCCATACTGGGCTACAGATCCATCGTAAACACTGGCCCATACTGGGGTACAGATCTACAATAAACACCGGCCTATACTGGGGTACGGATCCATCGTAAACACTGGCCCACACTGGGGTACAGATCTACAATAAACACTGGCCCATACTGGGGTACAGATCCATCGTAAACACTGGCCCATACTGGGCTACAGATCCATCGTAAACACTGGCCCATACTGGGGTACAGATCTACAATAAACACTGGCCCATACTGGGGTACAGATCCATCGTAAACACTGGCCCATACTGGGCTACAGGTCCATCGTAAACACTGGCCCAGAATGGGGTACGGATCTACAATAAACACCGGCCCATACTGGGGTACAGATCTACAATAAACACCGGCCTATATTGGGGTACAGATCCATCATAAACACTGGCCCACACTGGGGTACAGGTCCATCGTAAACACTGGCCTATACTGGGGTACAGATCCATCGTAAACACTGGCCCGGAATGGGGTACAGATCCATCGTAAACACTGGTCCACACTGGGGTACAGGTCCATCGTAAACACTGGCCTATACTGGGGTACAGGTCCATCGTAAACACTGACCCTTACTGGGGTACAGGTCTACAATAAACACCGGCCTATACTGGGGTACAGGTCCATCGTAAACACTGGCCCATACTGGGGTACAGGTCCACAGTAAACACTGGCCCATACTGGGGTACAGGTCCACAGTAAACACTGGCCCACACTGGGGTACAGGTCCACAATAAACACTGGCCCATACTGGGGTACAAGTCCACAATAAACACTGGCCCACACTGGGGTACAAGTCCACAGTAAACACTGGCCCACACTGGGGTGGGGGTCCACAATAAACACTGGCCCATACTGGGGTGGGGGTCCACAATAAACACTGGCCCACACTGGGGTACAGGTCCACAGTAAACACTGGCCCATACTGGGGTACAGGTCCACAGTAAACACTGGCCCACACTGGGGTACAGGTCCACAATAAACACTGGCCCACACTGGGGTACAAGTCCACAGTAAACACTGGCCCACACTGGGGTGGGGGTCCACAATAAACACTGGCCCATACTGGGGTGGGGGTCCACAATAAACACTGGCCCATACTGGGGTGGGGGTCCACAATAAACACTGGCCCACACTGGGGTACAGGTCCACAGTAAACACTGGCCCATACTGGGGTGGGGGTCCACAATAAACACTGGCCCATACTGGGGTGGGGGTCCACAGTAATTTGGCCACTGCTGCCACCCATATCCTCCGTCTGACCCAGAGCCCAAGGTTGCTAAAGCCAATTGCGTGGGGCCAACTGATGCCCCAATTCAATCAAAAAAAAAGTTGAACCTTGGACCTTCTGTCCTGCATGGCTTGGTGATACACCAGGCAGTGTCTTAATGCCCCAGGTCAGGGCGAGCCTTTTCAAAGCCTATGTAAATGCCATTCTGTGTTAGCCGCCTATAGTAGTGGGTAAGAGAGAATTGGGGAGTGGGGGGAAATAGCATTTTGTTCTGTCGGCTTGAGTAAATCCCTGAAAATATAAAATTCCAAGGCGTGAGATTGAAGCCACAATCTGATGATCATCCACTGCTCAAGTTTCACTTTTACAGATTGTGACACTGACCAAACCCATCGGTCACATTACAGTTTTGTACCTCACTCCCATTATTTGTCTTGCATTGTGTGATCTGTGTGCGTGAGGTGGCTGAGTTACTGAAGATAGTGTTGCATGATTGCATTAAACAGAAAAATGAATGAGAAGGGTGTGGGTGGTTGTAATTGGAATGGGTATTCCCTAAAACTATTGTGCTTGAACAAGGGTCGGGATGTTGAGTGACAGGCGAGATGCGGCTTGATTCTGATTAAATAAAGGACAATCTTGCACTTATGCAGCACTTGATTACATTTCAGAAACATCCCAAAGTACTTTGCATGCAGTAAATTTCTCTGCCGTTATTGTTGTTATTAATAAACGCAATAAATATTTTGTGTACAGAAAGATCCCACAAACAGCACTGAGATGAATGACCCGTTCATCTAAGAACATAAGAACATAAGAAATAGGAGCAGGAGTAGGCCAATCGGCCCCTCGAGCCTGCTCCGCCATTCAATAAGATCATGGCTGATCTGGTCCTAACCTCAAATCTAAAATCATGTCCAATTTCCTGCCCGCTCCCCGTAACCCCTAATTCCCTTTACTTCTAGGAAACTGTCTATTTCTGTTTTAAATTTATTTAGTGATGTAGCTTCCACAGCTTCCTGGGGCAGCAAATTCCACAGACCTACCACCCTCTGAGTGAAGAAGTTTCTCCTCATCTCAGTTTTGAAAGAGCAGCCCCTTATTCTAAGATTATGCCCCCTAGTTCTAGTTTCACCCATCCTTGGGAACATCCTTACCGCATCCACCCGATCAAGCCCCTTCACAATCTTATATGTTTCAATAAGATCGCCTCTCATTCTTCTGAACTCCAATGAGTAGAGTCCCAATCTACTCAAGCTCTCCTCATATGTCCACCCCCTCATCCCCGGGATTAACCGAGTGAACCTTCTTTGTACTGCCTCGAGAGCAAGTATGTCTTTTCTTAAGTATGGACACCAAAACTGTATGCAGTATTCCAGGTGCGGTCTCACCAATACCTTATATAACTGCAGCAATACCTCCCTGTTTTTATATTCTATCCCCCTAGCAATAAAAGCCAACATTCCGTTGGCCTTCTTGATCACCTGCTGCACCTGCATACTAACCTTTTGATTTTCTTGCACTAGGACCCCCAGATCACTTTGTACTGCAGTACTTTCCAGTTTCTCGCCATTGAGATAATAACTTGCTCTCCGATTTTTCCTGCCAAAGTGCATAACCTCACATTTTCCAACATTGTATTGCATCTGCCAAATCTCCGCCCACTCACCCAGCCTGTCTATATCCCCTTGTAGGTTTTTTATGTCCTCCTCACTCTCTACTTTCCCTCCCATCTTTGTATCATCTGCAAACTTTGATATATTACACTTGGTCCCCTCCTCCAAATCGTTAATATAGATTGTAAAGAGTTGGGGACCCCGCACCGACCCCTGCGGAACACCACTGGCTACTGGTTGCCAGTCCGAGAATGTACCATTTATCCCAACTCTCTGCTTCCTGTTAGATAACCAATCCTCCACCCATGCCAGAATATTACCCCCAATCCAGTGATTCTTTATCTTGAGCAATAATCTTTTATGTGGCACCTTGTCGAATGCCTTCTGGAAGTCTAAATACACTACATCCACTGGTTCCCCTTTATCCACTCTGTACGTTATATCCTCAAAGAACTCAAGCAAATTTGTCAGACATGACTTCCCCTTCGTAAAGCCATGCTGACTTTGTCCTATTAAATTATGTTTATCCAAATGTTCCGCTACTGTCTCCTTAATAATAGACTGCAAAATTTTACCCACCACAGATGTTAGGCTAACTGGTCTATAATTTCCAGCCTTCTGCCTACTACCCTTTTTAAATAACGGTGTTACATTAGCAGTTTTCCAATCTGCCGGGACCTTTGCCGAGTCCAGAGAATTTTGGAAAATTATTACCAAAGCATCCACAATCCCTACTGCCACTTCCCTCAAGACCCTAGGATGTAAGCCATCAGGTCCAGGGGATTTATCCGCCTTGAGTCCCATTAATTTACTGAGTACCAATTCCTTAGTGATTTTAATCGTATTTAGCTCCTCCCCCCCTAGAGCCCCCCGTTTGTCCACTGTTGGGATATTCTTAGTGTCCTCTACCGTAAAGACTGAAACAAAATATTTGTTCAGCATTTTTGCCATCTCCATGTTTCCCCACCATTAATTTCCCGGTCTCATCCTCTAAGGGACCTACGTTTGCCTTAGCCACCCTTTTTCTTTTTATATAACTGTAGAAACTCTTGCTATCTGTTTTTATATTTTTTGCTAATTTATTTTCATAATCTATCTTTCCTTTCTTAATCAATCCTTTCGTTACTTTTTGCTGTCTTTTGAAGACTTCCCAATCTTCTATCCTCCCACTAAGTTTGGCTACCTTATATGTCCTTGTTTTTAGTCGGATACTATCCTTAATTTCTTTACTTAGCCACGGATGGCTGTCATTTCTTTTACCCTTTTTTCCTCAGTGGAATATTTTTTTTGAAAGTTGTAAAATAACTCCTTAAATGAACACCACTGTTCATGTACCGTCTTACCCTTTAATCTATTTTCCCAGTCCACTTTAATCAATTCCGCTCTCATACCATCATAGTCTCCTTTATTCAAGCTCAGTACGCTTGTTTGAGAACCAACCTTCTCACCCTCTAATTGGATATGGAATGTAACCATGTTATGGTCACTCATTCCAAGGGGATCCTTAACTAGGACATTATTAATTAATCCTGGCTCATTACACAGGACCAGGTCCAAGGTTGCTTGCCCCCTTGTAGGATCAGTTACATACTGCTCAAGAAATCCATCCCTAATACACTCAATAAACTCTGTTTGTTTTTTGGTGGTGTTGTTTGTGGGAGGAATGTTGGCCAAGCACACAACACCGGACAGCCCCCTGCTCTTTTTCAGGTTCTTCTATATCCTCCCAGGGTCTTGGTTTTTAACATCTCATCTGAAGGAGAGCACCTCCAGTAATGCCGCACTCCCTCAGCACTGCACCAAAGTGTTCAGGTCCTGGAGTGGCTCAGTGCTACCAACTGAGCCAAGCTAACACTTGAGGTAGCACAATTCGCCAACCCACACTCCTTTCTAGCATGGCTCTTCACAGGAAGAATTGAATTAACTCTTTGATTATTGACAGATGCTAATCTAACAATCCTAGCATTGTAAAATTTTTAGCAGCATTAATGCCCAGTCAGCAAATGGGACCATCAAGGTTCTATTATTGGGGATTTATATTTGAGTTTTGTTTCTACCCACTCCAGTTACTTCCTTCTGATTCCAAGTCCTCAATGCTATATTCTCTGGGTCCAGCTTGCTCTGCATGTAGCCATTATGGCCTGTGATAGAGCAGTACAAGGTGACTCACCCTCCAATGCTTATTTTCTCAGAGGAAGGGCCTTGGTTCCACTTGACACCTCCCTCCAAGCCAGTCCAACCCAAGTACGGAATTCTCTGTGAAATGGGAGATCCGTGTCTTCCCACTCACCACGTGGTTCGGTTTTATGCTAGAAATAGCCTTGTTCTGAAGTAGGTCTTTAACACACGCACAGCACAAGGGTGACCTGGTTCAGTGCACTGGAGTACGAACAGAATGGAAGGGAAGTGGTTTCGTACCTTTGAGTACCTACATGGTGACTTCCTGATCCTTACTAAGCCATGGAGGTGGAAAGCAAAGCACAAAGGACACGTGCTTCTCCAAAGAGAGAAAGGGGGGCAATCAGGAGAATTAACCTCCATCTTGCCACGAGTCACTCTTGCTCGCGCCCTTCTGGGGAATGTCTGAGGACCGGCATTAGCAGTGGGCTGGAGACGATTCACCAGCCAACGTCCTCGTTGGGTAAGGAGACCCCGAAGGGGGAGGGGGAATGAGATAAACTACAATACAGGGAGCGGGAGATTCCGTGATACTTTTGCAGTAATTTTACTCGTGATAAAGAGGCATTCGGTGAGGATAAATAAGATAGGAAAATTAAAGCCCGCTCAATCCTACAGTAGCCTTGTGATGTCAGCCATGCTCATTTGTTGTGCTCTCGCCTCTGAGTCAGAAGGTCGTGGGTTCAAATCCCACTCCAGAGATTTGAGCACAAAATCTAGGCTGACAGTCCAGTGTAGTACTGAGGGAGTGCCGCACTGTCGGAGGTGCCGTCTTTCAAATGAGAAGTTAAAACAAGGCCCTGTCTGCCCTCTCAGGTGGACGTAAAAGATCCCAAGGCACTATTTTGAAGAAGAGCAGGGGAGTTCTCCCCGGTGTCCTGGTCAATATTTATCCCTCAACCAACATCACTTTAAAAAAACTGATTATCTGGTCATTATCACATTGCTGTTTGTGGGATCTTGCTGTGCGCAAATTGGTTGCCACGTTGCCTACGTTACGACGGTGACTACACTTCAGACGTACTTCATTGGCTGTAAAGCACTTTGGGACATCCTGAGGTTGTGAAAGGCGCTATATAAATGCAAGTCTTTTTTTCGTTCTTGGGTTATGAGCATACGAGTGATAAGAACAAGATCCCTGGGATTCAAGGAATTTTTCCCCTTCAAGTATTTATCCAATTCCCTTTTGAAAGTTACTATTGAATCTGCTTCCACCGCCCATTCAGGCTTGTCTTTTGTGCTACACAGGGGACTTCGTCATAACCTGACCTGGAGTTTTGAAACTGTTACACTGGACGCTACGCAAATCTTGAGTGGCCAGTCTCCTACTGAACCGTACATGACCGCTAAAGTCTTCAGGGTTATTTCCGATTTTTCCAAACTCCCCATAAGCTGTAACCGTCACCTCATGCTTTTGCTGAACCGAACGTTTTGCAACAAAGGCTTGCAGCAGCAGCAGCAGCAGCAATTCAACCTGGTGTGGCTTCCCATGGTTTGCAGTATCGTAGGAAGCTTAACGAGAAATGGGACAGCTCACCTGGTTGATAAAGTTTGCACTAAGATGAACTTCATATACACGTACCTCACTAAAGGATTAAACTCATACATTAATTACTGTGAAAGCAGTCGCCCCAAAGCAAAGGTTTATTCTCTTTCAAGGGACGCCCGACAATTTGAAGATCCAATGTGTAACTACGATACTTGGGTTGCTGCAGATTTGTTTAACTCTACAGATTTTGGTTACTGTTCTGTTTTAGACGAAGTTGGTTTTAGAAAGACGTTCTGCACCAATACTTCACTGCTGGAGACCATCATGAAAAACCCAGCTCACTTCTGGCTGGAGGCCTTTTGCGCCAGCTCTTCAAATACTATGGTCACCCCCACTTTTATGACCGACGTAGTCAGCGACAGCACACACGGTGGCCCCACCGTCAGGCCTGCCACCATCGAACCGCTCCTGAATGGTGTGGATAGCCACTGCCGTTATGAGGAGTGGACAGACTTCTCCTCGGTGGATGATGTGGTGATCACGTTCTGCGCCAGCTACGACGGAGAGCATTTCACCAGCGTGATCTGCAATGACCTCTCCGCACTTGAGGAGTTCATAAAGCGCAATTTCTGGCTGGCTGACTTTTGCAACAATTACTCCACCTTGAACGGCAATGGGGGACTCTGCACCTACAGCAAGTGGAAGGAGGAGCTGGTAGATCCTTCTATAGTGGCGCTGTGTTGGAACAGCGATCAAACAAACTTCAATAAATCTGTTTGCGACGATGGGAGCCTCCTTATTAAACTGACTCAGGATCCTGTCAATGCTTGGATAACATCTGCCTGCAACACTCAGAACAATTGCTACTATGAAGAATGGATGGATGCTCCTCCTGTAGCCTCCAATATTGTGTTCTGCAAGGAGAACGATCAAGCCGCTTTTAACCAGACAGTTTGCACCACTCCATCCCTCTTGGGGATCCTTCTAAATAATCCAGACAATTCCTGGCTGAACAACTTTTGTGCCGACACTTCGAATTCCACTGCAATTCCAGAGGAGGGCGGTGAAAATATGGGTGCCACTGCCAAGCCAACCGCTCAAGGGACTCTCATGACTGCTGTGGGGGATCTTTGCCGCTATGAAACCTGGACCTACCCTCCTACAGTGGATAGCACCTTGGTAGCGGTGTGTTTTGATAGTGACCGTGAGAAGTTCAATATCATGGTCTGTAACAACCCAGCCATTCTCAATGAATTACTGAAGAATGAGTACAATCTTTGGTTGATTGCCTTTTGCGATAGTTCTTCCATCTTGGAGAATAACAATACAGATGTGGCTACGCACTGTCAGTACAGCCGGTGGAATGAAGGGCCAGTGGACCCTTATCTGGTAGATTTGTGTTGGAGGAATGACCTGGAAAACTTCACTCAATTTGTTTGTCAAGATGAGGCGTTGATTATCGAGCTGTTGTTGCATCCTGAAAACACATGGTTACAATCTCACTGTAACGTCCAGGACAATCCAGTCAATGATGTATTAAAGGAAAAGAACAAGACCTGCAGATACGAAGAGTGGACAAATTCCTCCTCTATAGACACTGCAGCTGTTGAATTTTGTAGTCAATATGACCGGGACAATTTTGTACAAGCTGCATGTGACAATTCAGCACTGCTGTGGGAGTTAGTCAACAAGAAAAGCGTTACTTGGCTGTCCGGGTATTGCTCTTACGCTGAAGCAGATGGAATAAATCCCGCTACGATGTGCATTTACAGCTCCTGGATGGAACATAGAGTGGATTCAACCACCGTGGCACTCTGCTTTGACTACGACCAGAGCAATTTCAATAAATACGTCTGCCAAGATCCTGGAGTGCTACATGCATTGACCAGCGATCCGGGGAACACTTGGGTTGAGGCCGACTGCTTGTCCATCGGTGACTCTGCCAATTCTACGGAGGTCAAGATCTGCCCAGTGCAAGATCTCATCTCACAACTGCAGTGGACATGTAGACTGGGCACATCAGCAAAATGTCCGCACAAACATTTCCAGTTAGGAGATATTCCTTCTCTAATTATATGTGGTTTGGAAAACATCGGCCTGACGTTACATAGCGCAGCTATTGAGGACCTAACAACAGGCCTTACAGAAGCAATAAATAAGATCATTGTGGTCTTAATGGCCTTGGAAGACAACCGAATCTCATTCCTTCAGGTCATTCAGAATGCCAGAACTAGTGTCCTGCACACTGTTCTAAACTACCTGCAATACGAAAGCAGCTACAGAATCAAGAAAGAGCTGCTCCAGTGTTTTGGGGTAAGGCATAACTGACTGATAATAATTGAACTTTATGGGAGCTAAGTTACGCTTCTCGACATGTCCTTCCCTTCACAGATTCGGTGACATTTCCCTTTTTATAACATTTTGGGACAAATTGTGGTCATGTGCCTTGAAACTGGGCTTATCCAGTATTAGTGTAAGATCCCCTATCCACTGAGCCCCTAACTCAGTTAAATTGAATGCATTTGTGTGTAATTCCCTTGTTGCTTTGTCAGGTTATTGCCTCTTTTTAAACCAGTGGACTAAGGAATTTGGTCAGTCAGCCATGACTCAGTGGGCAGCATTCTCCCCTCTGAGTCAGAAGGTTGTGGGTTCAACTCCCACTCCAGAGACTTGAGCACAAAATCTAGGCTGACACTCCTAGTGCAGTACTGAGGGAGTGCTGCACTGTCGGAGGTGCCGTTTTTCAAATGAGACATTAAACCAAGGCCCTTTCTGCCTGGGTTATGTGCTCAAATCTCTGGGTTGGGGCTTGAACGCGCACCCTTCTGACTCCGAGGCGAGAGTGCGACCCACAAAACCACAACTGACGCCTCCAATGAAAACGCATTGATTAGTTTAATGAGTAGTTTCTTGTGATTTGTTGACTCGCTGTAAACAACACCCTGCTTTTAATTGACATATTCAACAAATATTGAACTTGTTTTCCAAACTTGTCGACAAGTTCACCAAAGGATAATCCTTTCATATGATGGATGTAGATAACACTCAGCTCCAGCTAACTCATAAACCCAGGAAGAACCTACAAAACTCCACATCACTACATCCAACCGCTTCTTGGCTGGGTTTTGTTCCCACTACTCTATCTGGAAGTCCAGTCCATGTGTTGATCACTCTCGGTATGAAGAAGAATTCCCTGATGTCAGTTCTACATTTGCCTTTCATTACTTTGACCATGTCCCCCTTATCCGACCGTTAATTCGAAGCAATGTTCCAGATTTACCTTCCCTGTAAAGCACCAGATCATTTCCAATTTCAGATGAAAAAGCCTAGTTTCTTAGCACATTGACTAATTTAGTTAGCTGGTCTTTAAAACATTAAAATAAGTCAATATACTTGACAACCGCCAATGTGTTGTTACATTTAAATGGGGCCATTGTGCTTGGTGTCCAGTGTTTTACACAGTCTGAATCCCTTCTATTGCCACTGTATCATCTTTTACCTCATCCCCTTTTCTTTGTGTATTTGCTTAGTCCGTCCTATTGGACTTGGTGCAGAGGGGAGGAGCATCACCAGGTGTGGACCTAGTAAAGGTATCGTATCAACATTGAACAAATATACTCAACCCTTTCCATGCGAGTTTTATGTTTGCTTTGACCCATTACAGACTGAGTAGCACTTTTGTACACATTAAAGATGGAGTCTCGTATCTAGAGGCGAATAACATAAATGCATTTAAGGGGAAGCTAGATAAGTAAGAAAGAAAGACTTGCATTTCTATAGCACCTTTCATAACTCAAGATGTCCCAAAGTGCTTTACAGCCAATGAAGTACTTTTTGAAGTGTAGTCACTGTTGTGATGTAGGAAACACTACTGCCAAATGGCACACAGCAAGATCCCACAAACAGCAATGTCATAATGACCAGATAATTTAGCGATGTTGGTTGAGTGATAAATATTGGCCAGAAAACCAGGGAGAACTCCCCTGCCCACCTTCAAAATAGCAACATGGGATCTTTTATGTCCACCTGAGAGGGCAGAAGGAGCCTCGGTTTAAAGACTCATCTGAAAGCACATGAGGGAGAAAGGGTGAGATGAAGAGGGGAGGGAGGAGACTCGTGTGGAGCATAAACACCGGCATAGACCAGTTGGGCCGAATGGCCTGTTTCTGTGCTGTAAATTCTATGTAAATGGCTCAGTCCCACACCAAGCAGTGCAATTACTCACCAAGTCACTGGGTCAGCTGGGACACCTGTTAAAGCACAGAAGAGACATAAGTGACCCACATAGAACCAGGTATGTGTGAATTGTTGAGTTTTATCAGTGTATACAGTACATGGGTAATTGTTCGGGTACCTCCCGGGGCCGGGGAGTGGGTCCCGGGACCATGGAGTCGATCCTGAGGCCAGGGAGCTTCACCTACCAGTGGACTATGGCGGGCAATGTGCCTGTGAGTTTCTGGTGTGCACGGTCGGTGAGTGAGCTGTGTTCCTAACCACCAGCCTGTACTTGGATAAATCACTCCTTATATGTACAGGAGCAGGAGTGTCCGAACTGTGGCCCAGGGAACACCTGCGGCCAGTGGGCCATTGCAATCCGGCTCTCGAGGTGCACGTGCCTCAGTTCTATTTGCTCCTACATTTCTTTTTCTCTGGTTTATGCTGTTCAAATTTTGTGGGTCTGGAGATTTGAAAAGGGCTGTTGTCTCATTGGTGGATAAATTCTAAATCAGAAACCCAAGAACCATTTGGATCGGCAACTTGATGTACGTGGAAATTCAGTGGGAGTGTTGATTTAACCTTTTATGTGTAGCTCGCAAGGCTCCATGGCATACACTTGTACAGCTAGTGAAAGAAAATCCTTGCATTCCACTGGTATAGAATATCGGAGATGAGCCAATTGTCTGCTTTTATCCAGCTAGTGACTCTGGGCAGAATTTTGTTTCATTATATGTTTTCCTCAGAAATCACTTTCTTCCCCTCTCTCCAAAAAACAGGAGTACCTGAAACTTTCTGCAGAGGATCTTCGAGTGGTGCTGTTTACAATCGACATTCAAACTGCAAAACAACTGCTACAGCTCCTAAACACTAACTGGGGTGCTTTGCAGGTAAACTGTCTGATGTCATTTACCATTAAACTCTCCGACACTGGCATTCCATTAACTGGAAAACACTCCTACTGCAATCTGACTGCCGACAGGCTACAAGGAATCATAGAATAAGTGAATACTTTTTTAAAAATCCACTTTATTCACTTTCATTTTTGAAAAGTAGTGTTGTCTTTCTTTAGGCTCCATTGTGAATCATTCTGTTTCTAGCCAAAAAGGCAACATGATCCTAAGCCTCTTCCAATATTACCAGGGTGTATGAAAGAAAGAACTTGCATTTATATAGCGCCTTTCACAATCTCTGGACGTCTCAAAGCGCTTTACAGCCAATGAAGTATTTTTGAAGTGTAGTCGCTGTTGTAGCAAACAGCAGTGTGATAATGATCTGTTTTTTAGTGATGCTTGTTGAGGGATAAATATTGGTCAGGACACCAGGGAGAACTCTTCTTCCAATAGTGGCCATGGGATATTTTACGTCCACCTGAGAGGGCAGATGGGACCTCAGTTTAACAGCTCATCCAAAAGACGGCACCTCCAACAGTGCAGCACTCCCTCAGTACTGCACTGAAGCGTCAGCTTGGATTTTGTGCTCAAGTCTCTGGAGTGGGACTTGAACCCACGACCTTCTGACTCAGGCGCGAGAGGGCTACCCACTGAGCTACGGCTTCACTGAGGTTAGGAGTGGTGTTTGCCTTGTGGGGTGCCCCCGTGCAAAGGTTCGGTTTGGGGGCCCCTACATGTTACTAGACAATGATATTAAATTCTGCCTACTTAATCTGGTGTCAAACCTGCCCACGTACGAATGTTTGCAATGGGTAATATAAAAACAGTTGACCCAATGATCAGGGATCAGCTATTACCATTGAGTAGGTGGATCCGCTCAGGGGCCTCCTGCAATTGCACAGGTTGCACGATCGTAACACACCCCCTGACTGAGATATGGAACTCACCCTGAGGGGGAGGGGACCTGTACCCACCTGGTCTGGGCCACCTCAGCAACCGTTGAGAATTCTTTTTTTTTAAAGGGGAACTCAGTGATTTGAATTGCTGCATAGTCCTGAATGTTCTAAAGGGGCGGTACTCTTAGTACAGAGCCCATTAATGACCTGCCTGTTCGCTCCTTATGGCCCTTGCCAACCTTGCTATTCCTTGTACTTCTCAACTCTTTCACGGCTTGACTGATCGTGGGGTGTTGTCTGAGATGGGACTTGGTGCTTTCTAGCAAAGGAAGACAAGGAAATGCTATTTGAAGACAGAGTTACATCGAAACTACAGCACAGAAACAGGCCATTCGACCCAACTGGTCTATGCTGGCGTTTACGCTCCACACGAGCCTCCTCCCTCCCCACTTCATCTCACCCTATCACCATATTCCTTTCTCCCTCATGTGTTTATCTAGCTTCCCCTAAAATGCATCTCTGCTATTCGCCTCAACTACTCCTTGTGGTAGCGAGTTCCACATTCTTACCACTCCTTAGGTAAAGAAGTTTCTCCTGAATTCCTTATTGGATTTGTTAATGACTATTTAATATTTATAACCAATAGTTTTGGACTCGCCCCATAAGTGGAAACATTTTCTCTACATCTACCCTATCAAACCCTTTCATAATCTTAAAGACCTCAATCAGCTCACCTCTCAGCCTTCTCTTTCCTAGAGAAAAGAGTCCCAGCCACTTCAGCCTTTCCCGATGAGGATATCCTCTCAGTTCTAGTATCATCCTTGTGAATCTTTTTTGCACCCTCTCCAGTGCCTCTATATCCTTTTTATAATATGGATACCAGAACTGTGCACGATACTCCAAGGTTCTATACAAGTTTAACATAACCTCTTTGCTTTTCAATTCTCTCCCTCTAGAAATGAACCCTCGTGCTTCATTTGCACTAGTGAACCCGGGGCCTACTAAAATCACACGAGGCAATCTTAAACCCTCGAATCTAAAAATGAAAAATATTATACGTTAAATAAATATTGGTTTTCATTTTGATATAAGTTTGATTTTTCTGATTCTGAAGCAGCGATTTCCTGATTTAACAATTCTGGTTTCAATTTCAGATTGGGGATGGTTTGAAGAGAGTCATGGCATCGGTCTTCTTCAGTAGAATCCTGGTTGTCGACACAAATATGTTTCTGGAGTTTGTTCACTTTCTGCCTCACCTGTCAACGTCTGAGATCCGGAATCTTCCGGCGCACTTGGACAAGGAGCAAGTGTGCGTCACACATGTCTTCAACATTTAAAGATCTTTCCTTAATGCTTTTGTTACATTGGTTCCCTCCTTTTCTCTCTTCATCACACAACATTCACCTCCGTTTGTTAAACTCCTCCATTATAACATAAAGTGCTGTCTATTCCAAATTCAAATTACCTGGTAATTCAGTTTTTTTAATCACTAAATTCCCACTTTGCTGTTTTATTTAATCCAAATTATGGGATAATTCTTTTTTAGTGCAACAAATGGTCAGGGAGTAGACTGTAATTTTATCCCGAGTCTGTGATGATTCTGGGCTTTTTTTTTTCTGGGTCAATTTCAGTTGGGTTGTAATTCACGCAAATCTTCGAATTGAAGAAAATTTGCTCTGCTCCCCCTGTGTAGCGACAGCATAAATGTGCTCACAAAGATTTCCTCTGGCCAGTATTTCCGTCAAAACCATAAATGCTTTTGGAAAGACTGCATTTACAACAGTGCTAAACATTCCGACCAGAGGTAATTTTCAATGATGGGCTCACGATGTTGTTGAACGTAGCGGCCGGAACAAATCTTCCACATATCTTCTACAAACAAAACCGGAAATCACTCGGAATACATCATTGTTCATGGCATGGGCTGGAAATTCCTTTAAAAAAAAATTTCAATCTGTTTTTGGCAATATTTTTGTGATCATCTGTAATATATTAAAAATCAGCATGCACTTCCTGTCTACCAAAGATTACTTCCTTTTGTCATGCTTTGATGTCAACTTTTCCCATTATAAATTCCACGGCTCAGAAAATCGAGACTTGCTCTTCTACACACAAGGCCTGGAACATAGGAACAGGAGGAGGCCATTCAGCCCCTTGAGCCTCTTCCGCCATTCAATTAGATCATGACTGATCTGTGCCTAAACCCCATTTACCTGCCATTGACCCATATCCCTTGATTACCCATACCTGACAAAAATCCATCAATCTCAGTCTTGAAAGCTTCATTGACTCTCAGCAGCCACTGCCTTTTGAGGGAGAGTGTTCCAAATTTCCACTCCCCTTTGTATGAACAAGCATTTCCTGATTTCACTCCTGAACGGCTTAGCTCTAATTTTAAGGTTATGCCCCCTTGTTCTGGACTCTCCCCCACCACAGGAAATAGATTCTCTCTACCCTACTGAATCCGCTAATCATTTTAAACATCTCAATCAGATCACTTCTCAATTTTCTAAACTCAAGGGAATACAAGCCAAGTTTATGCAACCTGTCCTCGTAATTTAACACTTTTAGCCCCGGTATCATTCTGGTGAATCTGCGCTGTGCTGCCTGGATGTGTGTTGTAAACAATATATTCACAAGCTTTCGGAGGCTTCCTCCTTCCTCAGGTGAACGATGTCGTTCACCTGAGGAAGGAGGAAGCCTCCGAAAGCTTGTGAATTTAAAATAAAATTGCTGGACTATAACTTGGTGTTGTAAAATTGTTTACAATTGTCAACCCCAGTCCATCACCGGCATCTCCACATCCTGCCTGGATGTGGCAGGGCTTGGAATTGATGGGAGCTGGTTCAGTGCATCAGTGTGCTTGCGTATCAGTACTGCTTCATGTCATGATGCACGTGTGCTGACCAATTTAGCAGGCCACGGGAAGAGGCAAGTATCTCAGTGGAGGAACAGTAAAAATTTGCATTTATATAGCGCCTTTAACGTGGTAAAATGTCCCAAAGCCCTTCCCAGGAGCGATTATCAAACAAAATTTGACACTGAGCCACATAAGGAGATATTGGGACAGGTGACCAAAAGCTTGGTCAAGGAGGTAAGTTTTAAGGAGGGTCTTAAAGGAGGAGAGAGAGAGGTTTAGGAAGGGTATTCTAGAGCTTAGGGCCTAGACAGCTGAAGGCACGGCCGCCAATGGTGGGCAAAGGAAATTGAGGATGCACAAGAGGCTAGAAATGGAGGAGCGCAGAAATCTCGGAGGGTTGTAGATGCTGGAGGAGGCTATAGAGATAGGGAGAGGCGAGGCCGTGGAGGGATTTGAAAACACGGATGAGAATTTTAAAATCGAGCTGTTGCTGGACAAGGAGCCAGTGGTAGGTCAGCGAGCACAAAAATGACGGGTGAGCAGGACTTGGTGCGAGTTAGGACACGGGCAGCAGAGTTTTGGATGAGCTGAAGTTTATGGAGAACACAGGGACTTGTGAAAATCATGGGCCGACCCTGTCACCAGGAATATGGAGATTGGACGGCTTATCTTCATATCAGCAGTCAACCGCACTGGCTTGAGGTGAGAGTGCTTTATACTACCCCATGAACGTGCCTCAACCCAAACTCAGGAGACCACACTTTGTCACATCCCACACTAGCTCATCTTTGTGGCCTCTTGTGTTAGGTGGCCAGTTTAGTGACAATTAGAAAGAATTACACTCTGGATTTATGCCAAACACAGTTACTTCTTTTGGTTATTGTAAACAATTTTACAACACCAAGTTATAGTCCAACAATTTTATTTGAAATTCACAAACTTTCGAAGGCTTCCTCCTTCCTCAGGAGGAAGCCTTCGAAAGCCAGTCCATCACCGGCATCTCCACATCACTTCTTTTGGTAATATGCATGCTTACTAAATCATCGTTGCCTAATTACTGATTGGTATCGAGAGGCACCCTGAACTGTTAGCGCTCACTGTCGTATGTTTTTTTTTTCCCCCCAGATTGTCCACGGTTAATCTGATCTTTGGGAAACTGTCCGAGGATCAGAGAAGAGCCTTTGCCCAATGGACAGTGGATTCTGGGAAGCGTAGTGATGTCGCTGCTTGGTCTTTGACTTTCCTGCACCGAGTCGGGAACCTGCTGATATACTTACCCTTTGAAAAGTTTCAGTTCCTTTCCCGTTTACAGGTACAGCACCAGTTCCACAGAAGTTCAAAAACTAATCTGCGGAAAACATTATTTCAGTGAGCGAGTGGTCAATCTATGGAACAGGCTCCCGAGGGAGACGGTGGAAGCAGTTAGTGTCGATTCATTCAAATGCAAATTCGATAGATTTATTTCAGAGAATAACATTTTGGGGATACAGTATATGAGTAAATTTGAGACGTGACGTGTGGTGAGTGTAACAGGCTCGCGAGGAGCAGGTGACTTTGGACCTATGGTTCCCAAAGCTCTCCCCCACTGGGGGTTTTCCTCGCCTCATGTCTGGGTCTGTTGTAGATTAATTGATAGAGATTGATCGCTACGATTAGTGAATAACTCCATTACCGTTGTATCATGTGACTACCAGGATAGTAGAAGGGGAACTAGATGGACCTTTTCTCACCTAGAAATTCCAAAGTGAACAGGTCAGAGTTCACGAGGAGAGTTCTGCTTAATGCAAGTTTGAATCTACAGTTGGTTGAGCAGGAAAAAGCACAAAAAAGTTTTAAAAGAATTCCATTAATGGTTTGAAGTGAGTTTAACGCTGGGATATTGCAGACCAGGCCGGATATGTGCTTCAGGCATGATGGGCGCCGTGGATTAATGAGGACAATCAGTCTTATCCAGGTATATTTATTTTATTGGCAGGATAAGGGAGGCTCTTTCATTCTTTTTGATGGATTTTCACTGTTAATGGTATATTAAAAAAATATAGGAAAATCGTAAAGGAAATACAGGGGAAAATGTTTAGGCCTGATCGGGAGAAGCCCCATACAAATACACCCCCATACAAATATACCCCATACAAATACACCCCCATATAAATACACCCCCATACAAATATACCCCGTACAAATACACCCCCCGTACAAATACACCCCCCGTACAAATACACCCACCGTACAAATACACCCCCCGTACAAATACACCCCCCGTACAAATACACCCCCATACAAATACACCCCCATACAAATACACCCCTCTACAAATACAGCCCCTGTACAAATACACCCCCCGTACAAATATACACTCCCCGTACAAATACACCCTCGTACAAATACACCCCTCTACAAATACACCCCTCTACAAATACACCCCTCTACAAATACACCCCCTGTACAAATACACCCCTCTACAAATACACCCCCTGTACAAATACACCCCCCGTACAAATATACACTCCCCGTACAAATACACCCCCGTACAAATACACCCCTCTACAAATACACCCCTCTACAAATACACCCCTCTACAAATACACCCCCTGTACAAATACACCCCCTCTACAAATACACCCCCTGTACAAATACACCCCTCTAGAAATACACCCCCGTACAAATACACCCCTCTACAAATACACCCCTCTACAAATACACCCCTCTACAAATACACCCCTCTACAAATACACCCCCCGTACAAATACACCCCCCGTACAAATACACCCCTCTACAAATTCACCCCCCCCGTACAAATACACCCCCTGTACAAATACACCCCTCTACAAATACACCCCTCTACAAATACACCCCCGTACAAATACACCCCTCTACAAATACACCCCTCTACAAATACACCCCTCTACAAATACACCCCCCCGTACAAATACACCCCCTGTACAAATACACCCCTCTACAAATACACCCCCGTACAAATACACCCCTCTACAAATACACCCCTCTACAAATACACCCCTCTACAAATACACCCCTCTACAAATACACCCCCCGTACAAATACACCCCTCTACAAATACACCCCCGTACAAATACAACCCCCCGTACAAATACACCCCCCGTACAAATACACCCCCCGTACAAATACACCCGTCTACAAATACACCCCCGTACAAATACACCCCTCTACAAATACACCCCCGTACAAATACACCCCTCTACAAATACACCCCCGTACAAATACACCCCCCCGTACAAATACACCCCCAGTACAAATACACCCCCCGTACAAATACACCCCCCGTACAAATACACCCCCCGTACAAATACACCCACCGTACAAATACACCCCTCTAGAAATACACCCCCGTACAAATACACCCCTCCACAAATACACCCCTCTACAAATACACCCCCCGTACAAATACACCCACCGTACAAATACACCCCTCTAGAAATACACCCCCGTACAAATACACCCCTCTACAAATACACCCCCCGTACAAATACACCCCTCCACAAATACACCCCTCTACAAATATACCCCCCGTACAAATACACCCCTCCACAAATACACCCCCCGTACAAATACACCCACCGTACAAATACACCCCTCTAGAAATACACCCCCGTACAAATACACCCCTCTACAAATACACCCCCCGTACAAATACACCCCTCCACAAATACACCCCTCTACAAATACACCCCCCGTACAAATACACCCCCTGTACAAATACACCCCTCTACAAATACACCCCCTGTACAAATACACCTCTCTACAAATACACCCCCTGTCCAAATACACCCCTCTACAAATACACCCCCGTACAAATACACCCCTCTACAAATACACCCCTCTACAAATACACCCCCCGTACAAATACACCCCTCTACAAATACACCCCTCTACAAATACACCCCCCGTACAAATACACCCCTCTACAAATACACCCCTCTACAAATACACCCCCGTACAAATACACCCCTCTACAAATACACCCCTCTACAAATACACCCCCCGTACAAATACACCCCTCTACAAATACACCCCTCTACAAATACACCCCTCCACAAATACACCCCTCTACAAATACACCCCTCCACAAATACACCCCCCGTACAAATACACCCCCCGTACAAATACACCCCCTGTACAAATACACCCCTCTACAAATACACCCCTCTACAAATACACCCCTCTACAAATACACCCCCCCGTACAAATACACCCCTCTACAAATACACCCCCCGTACAAATACACCCCTCTACAAATACACCCCCGTACAAATACACCCCCCATATCTCCACATAAAGAAATGATTTGCTGTAATGTTCCTGTCAGTAATTTGCTCTTCCAATTGCAGGGTCTATGAGCTAGCTGTTGGCGTTCATTTGTTGTAGAGACTGTTAGCACTGGATACAAATCTCTGAAATACAAGTACAGACTGAGCTGAATGTTTTCTCCTCCTCTCTTTTACCGATGTGTCTCCCAGGTGCTAGCCACACTGGATGTGCTTTTGACTAATAATTTAACTACAATCCAGGAAAGGTTCGTCATTCACAACATCTTGAAAGAGGGAAAAGAAATGGCAGCTTCTGACTTTGAGAGGTGGGTATTGCAGTCATTGATGAGACTATCGGTTTTTTAACTGGCGATTATCTACAAGTAGACTGCGCAAGTATTGGAAAAGTTACAGAGAAGAGCTACATGAATGTTCCCAGGTGTTAAGAAAACGAGCTATGAGGAAAGGCTAAAAACCTCCGTCTCTACAGGCTAAGGAGGAGGCAGTTAAAGGGACCTGGTTGAAATATAGAAAACATTCAATGGCTTCGATAAGATAAATCCTGGGTATTACTTTAAAATAAAGCAGGTTCACAGGACCAGAAGTTATGATTCTAATCTACTGAAAAATAAATCAGGCACTAGGAGGAATTTCTTCAAACAAAGAGTGATGTGTCTAGGGAAACCAGGCAGACAGGATAGTACAGATACAGTATCTTGGGGCATTCAAAACAATATTGGATGCCCTTTCAAAATGGAATTGGATAAATACTTGAAAAGGGCAATGGGGAAAGAGCAGGGGGGAGTGGGACTAATTGGATAGCTCTTTCAAAGATGGGCCAAATGACTTCCTTCCGTGCTGTAAGATTCTATGATACGCTGGGCTGGGAGAGTTAGGGTACCAGAGGAATGGGCTGCAATAGACAGGGTCATCTTTGGTAGCCCTTGATTCCTCCCTACTCAATTATTCTCTCCATTTTTGAGTGGAGTAAATGTTGCATGCAATTCAAAAATAGATGCATTTTTTCCCCTCCCTAATTGTACAGAATATAAGCAGGTCTCTCTCTATTGGGGTTTTCTCCCATTTCTAGACTGGGCAGATTGATATGTTCTGCAAGTACCCAGGACCTGATTCCCTACAAACAGAACCTTCAAGTGCTTGATATTATCAAGAAACAACTGTTGAACTGCATTAGTGATCAGATCTTTGTTCCTAATGAACTGGTGAGTTAGCTTTATACAACTACCATTCTCTGAACAGTACTGTGGAAGATTTGCAAGGATGCCTTGGGTTGATTCTGCAAGTTTTATTTCGAATTCCTCCATGGCTTTGCCCCTCCCAACTCCGTAACCTCCCCCCAGCCCTCCAAGATCTCTGCGCCCCTCCAATTCTGGCCTCTTGTCCATCCCCAGTTTTAATCGCTCCGCCATTGGCGGCCGTGCCTTCAGCTGCCTGGGCCCTAAGCTCTGGAATTCCCTCCCTAAACCTCTCTGCCTCTCTACCTCTCTCTCCTCCTTTAAGACGCTCCTTAAAACCTACCTCTTTGATCAAGCTTTTGGTCACCTGTCCTAATATCTCCTTATGTGGCAAAATTTGTTTGATAATGCTCCTGCGAAGCGCCTTGGGACATTTTACTATGTTAAAAGCGCTATATAAATGCAAATTGTTGTTTTCTCTGTGGCAAAGTGCTGTACCTCCCCACCTTAGGTAATCTAGTCTCCCAGCTGAGAACTCTGAGTTACCCCCAGCCAAGCACAGCCATGCCAAGGAATCTTAATGCATTTTTCCCATAAACACCATATAAACAAAATATATATTGGCTCCATAAAAAATATGAATGAGATTTCCTGTAGAGTTGCTCCTGCTAAGTCAGCTGGTAAAGTGGAGCTGTATTTAAGACCATAAAGCCTAATGGCTACAAATCCTGAAGTTATTTGGAGGTTAACTTTGCTTGGTGAGAGAAGTTTCTGCATAGGAACAGGAGGAGGCCATTCAGCCCCTCGAGCCTGTTCCACCATTCAATTCGAGCATGGCTGACCTGTATCTTAACTCCATTTTCCTGCCTTTGCTCCATATCCCCTTAATACCCTTACCTAACAAAAATTTATCAATCTCAGTTTTGAAATTTCCAATTGACCCCCAGCCTCAACAGCTTTTTGGGGGAGAGAGTTCCAGATTTCCACTACCCTTTGTGTGAAGAAGTGCTTCCTGACATCACCCCTGAACGGCCTAGCTCTAATTTTAAGGTTATGCCCACTTGTTCTGGACTCCCCCCCACCAGAGGAAACAGTTTCTCTCTATCTACTCTATCAAATCTTTTAATCATCTTAAACACCTCAATTAGATCACCCCTTAATCTTTGATACTCAAGGGAATACAAGCCTAGTCTGGATCATAGATTATTAAATGCTTGTAAATGTCCAATTCCAGGTCAGAAGATACCAGCATGAAATAACTATTTTCCCCCCACCCCTTTCTTATAATTTTGACACTCTGAAGTACGTTACCTCAATTAGTGGCATCTGAAACATGATGGACGCACACCAGACACGAGATGTTTATTATATACTGGCAATTTTCATCATTGGTCTGTCAAAATCCTGGAACTCCCCACCTAAACAGCATTATGGGGAAATTGAATCAGGCCATGGTCCACCTACCCCCTTTTCCCCCGTTTGTTTTTCCAGCTAATACAGTGGCTGGCCTCGAGCCTGTTGCTCGCCCCCCCTCCCCCCCTCCCCCCCTCGTTCATCCAATTTCAGGCTGCCAGATTGCCATTGTTTCCTCCAACCCCCTCATCATTGGGTCTTACACCTCCACTTTGTGACCCATGACCCCAAGACCCATGACCCCTGTGTCCCCAGGCCCCACAACCTCCCAACTCACTTGTACACCTCCTCCTCCCTGAGACCTCGCCTCCCAGCCACTGCTCTTAGTGATGACTGAGCCACAACTGAATTGTTAAGGAATAAGAATTCTTTAGAAGTACTTAAACTGATTATACCGTCCAAATATGTCGTACTAACTGATTAAGGGCCTTAGCAAACTAAGAGCCTCTCTTTTTTAGCTCAAATATTACACATGGTTTCAGTTTACTAATTTACCCATCACATCAGTGCAGGTGGTAAAATAAACGCCCTGTGGGAGCACCATTGTTTAAAGTGATTATACTTTGTAAATATATAATATTCACTCTTTAAGTGCCTTAGAAAAATGAGAGCCTTTATTTTTCCCTCACTCATATATTGAAGAGGCTTTTAGTTTTGTTAACTTTCACGTCAGTGCGGGTGTCACAACGAGACCGGGGGGGGTCTAACTACGTGGTCACAAGGATCGCAAAACAGCGTCTCCTCTGATTCACCATGAGTCACACTGCTGGTGATAGACTAAAAGTCTTGTGAATAGTGAACACTTCCTGTAAACACTTTCCCTGTCACACATTTCCCATCGTGCTTTATTGTAAAACAGCGTTGGTGCCTCCGCTAATGTCGCTGTTGTCCCTTTTCTTTGAACGCAGCTGACAGAGTTTTTGGTCAGAACAACCAGCGTAACCGACCAAGGAGTCTTGATAACTGATGAATTAGCTAGTATGGCTGGGCTACTTCCAATCCTTGGGTTATCCTTTATAAAACAGCTTCATTCTGCACAAATACAAGCAATCCTCCCAGAGCTCAGTACAGTGAATTTCTCTCCTGTCCAGGTAAAGTGCGTCACTTTTCATTCGATACACTTCAGTACTGTCGTTGTCAGACCCAGGTATATTTTGACAATTGTGTTTTTAACAATACTTGCTGATGCTCTCAGATCTGTACCTGGGGGAGGGAAGAGATAGGGGTAGGAGAAGGTGAGATGGAGACAGGAATTGTGGGGAAGGGGCCAAGAGCGAAGAGAATGTTTGATTGGCAATAAAATATTGGAGTGTCAATGAGTTGGGGGAGCTTGGCCAGCAACTTCAAAATGCTGGTACGTCACCTGACAGCCCTTTTGACTGTGATAGTTTGAGCAAGATAGACTTAATAGCAATACTTACTGTAGACGTGACTTTTTTTTAAAAGAGCAAATCAAACTATTGGGAAACTCATTAGATTTGTTAACAACACTGAAAGGTTTACTTTAGTTAAACACTCTGGTGGGATCTTATTACCAGCGAATGCGGTGATGATGAGATTCCTTTCGCACGAAAGCAGCATCTGGCTCCTGGATCTCGCCCTTGTTGGGTAAGAGCACCGTAGGCTGGTCTAAAAGGCTGGTCAGAAGCTCATGTGGGGCATAAGAGTGGCAGTGATCCGGTGAGATAGACCACTGCCCAGAATGGTTTCTGGTCCCCGGCTGTGGTCAATGGAAAATCCACCCTTAAGTGACCAAAACCATTTTGAAATAAACTTCACTACCGTTACAAAGGAACGTGGGTGGTCAGTTTAGACCAGTTCAGACTGATTTGATGCAAGTCTCCTTTTTTTATTGGCTGTAAGGCCCTGTGGGATTCAACAGTTCCATCACAACTCCAATCAAATGACGTCTTAGAATGTTTCTGTATTAATATTTATAACATTTATTTCAGGCAAGGGAAATAATTGACAAGATACTTCAAGATGTGTCTGTAAGTAGTGCATGGATTTGAATTAATTTGGCAGGCACTATGCGTATCAGTTTGGGGATTAGATTTGATCCATTCCTTTTCTCTTTGTTACTCCGTAGATTACGGAGGAGTTGCTGAGCGGCCTGGGGTCGGCAGTGATTGGACTCAGCCCATCGATCCTGCAAGTCATTCCAACAGGTCTACTCGTTCATGCCTTACCCAGCATGGCAGAGTATGAAAGTGAACTGAGTCCTGTTCAGAAGCAGGTCATTGTAAATAAGCTGTGGGTTGGTACCGGAAGATTCTCTTCCACCCTTTTATCTCTCTTCCTCGCTCTCATTTTAATGCCATCTATCTCTGTGTCAGGTGGCTCGGTGGGCGGCACTCTCACCTCTGAGTCAGAAGGTCATTGGTTCAAGTCCCACTCCAGAGACTTGAGCACAAAACCCAGGCTGACACTTTCCAGTGCTGTACTGAGGGAGTACCGCACTGTCGGAGGTGCCGTCTTTTGGATGAGATGTTAAACTGAGGCCCCGTCTGTCCTCTCAGACGGATGTAAAAGATCCTACGGCACTATTTCAAAGAAGAGCAGGGGAGTTCTCCCCTGTGTCCTTGTTAATATTTATCCCTCAGCCAAAATCACTAAAACAACAGATTATCTGGTCATTATCATATGCTATTTATGGGACCTTGCTGCGCGCAAATTGGCTGCCTTGTTTCTTACATTACAACAGTAACTAAACTTTAAAAGTACTTCATTGGCTGCAAAGTGCCTTCGAAATTCCTGAGGTCATGAAAGGCGCTATATAAATGCTGTATATTCTCCTTCAACTTGGATTGTCCAATCCCAAACTCAGTCTTCAGCTATTTATCAAATTTCAATCCATGACAGAAGAGATTTAATTCTAAAGGGAAGTGAGTAACCAAACCAACCCAGTTGACCGTGCTGAGTTAGCTGATGTCAGGACTTTTGAACCATTCTGACTTCGAGACAAGGGTGCTTCCACTGAGCCAAAGTTAACACTTTTAAGAGAGGAAAAGAGAAAACTGGAGGGGAAATGCTTTTTTTAAGATAAGGAGCAACTCCATAGGATCATAAACATGTAGGTACAAGAGTTAATGAAACGAGATAAGATATATAGGGAACTGTGGGTATTAATCATTGTCTTTGCGAATTCAATCCTCCTTCTGGATTTGAACTTTCTGTGCATTAGAAGACAATGATTTTGACCACGCATTAATCACACTGGGGAATTAACATTTAAAAGTAATTTAAATATTTGATCACATTATCAGCCAGCGTTAGTTGATAAATGCGTGCCAGAGCAAAGGAGTTTACGTCTGGATAGTCCCTGAATAATAGATAAGTCTGTAGATTGTAAAGAGATTGGGAAGTGTGAAGTTTCATTAAAGAAGGATATTTGAAGCCGGTAGAGGTGAGTGATTGGTTAGAGTATTCTGACACCTTACCTGGATCTGGCCCAAGAACAAGTTTGAGTTTAACCACAGTAACCTGAGCCATTCATTTGTCAGAGTTCGGAAACAGTGGACTGTTTGGTCAGTAACCTGACCCCAGAAATCAGTCTCCTAAATCCTAAATAATTATATTTTATAGTGTAGTGGAGTGTATTTTGTAGTGTATTTTATAGTGTAGTAAACAGTGAGGAGGATAGTAATAGACTTCAAGAGGACATAGACAGGCTGGTGGAATGGGCGGACACATGGTAGTTGAAATTTAACGCAGAGAAGTGTGAAGTGATATATTTTGGTGGGAAGAATGAGGAGAGGCAATATAAACTAAAGGGTACAATTCTAAAGAGGGCGCAGGAACAGAGAGATCTGGGGGTATATGTGCACAAATTGTTGAAGGTGGCAGGGCAGGTTGAGAAAGCGGTTAAAAAAGCATACAGGATCCTGGGCTTTATAAATAGAGGCATAGAGTACAAAAACAAGGAAGTTATGTTGAACCTTTGTAAAACACTGGTTTGGCCACAGCTGGAGTATTGTGTCCAATTCTAAACACCACTCTTTAGGAAGGATGTGAAGGCCTTAGAGAGGGTGCAGAAAAGATTTACTAGAATGGTTCCAGGGATAAAGGACTTCAGTTACGTGGATAGACTGGAGAAGCTGGGGTTGTTCTCCTTGGAACAGAGAAGGTTGAGAGGAGATTTGATCGAGGTGTTCAAAATCATGAAGGGTCTAGACAGAGTAGATAGAGAGAAACTGTTCCCATTGGTGAAAGGTCAAGAACCAGTGGACATAGATTTAAGGTGATTGGCAAAAGAACCAAAGGTGACATGAGGAAAAACTTTTTCGCACAGCGAGTGTTTAGGATCTGGAATGCACTGCCTGAGGGGGTGGTGGAGGCAGATTCAATCATGGCCTTCAAATAGGAACTGGAGGAGTACTTGAAGGCAAAACATTTGCAGGTCTATGGGGATATAGGGTGGGGGAGTGGGACTAGCTGGATTGCTCTTGCAGAGAGCCGGCAGGGCTCGACGGGCCAAATGGCCTCCTTCTGTGCTGTAACTATTCTATGATTCTATGAATTATTTCAGATTTGCTGTTATTTGCCCTCAAATAATTGTTTGGTTCAGAATGTTATTCTGTTCTCCCATCCCACCCTCCAATTATTACCCTTCCTATCCTGAAGGTGCTGATTCTAGGGATAGGAGGGTGAACTCACCAATGCTGCACTCCCAGAAGAGGCTTGACGAGAGCGAAGGTCAGAGATGGGCTCGAGGACTATACAGCCAGAACTTCAACCCATCCTCCCATCAAGTATAATTCCCCACTGGGCGTGTAGGAGGTTTGTCAGCTCTGGCTCAGTGGGTACCACTCTTGCCTCTGAGTCAGAAGGTTGAGGGTTCAAGTCCCACTCCAGAGACTTGAGCACAAAATCCAGGCTAACACTCTGAGGGAGTGCCGTACTGTTGGAGTTGCCGTCTTTTGGATGAGATGTTAAACCGAGGCCCTGTCTTCCCCCTCAGCTGGATGTAAACAATCCCACAGCCATATTCGAAGAAGAGCAGGGGAGTTGGCCTGGCCAATATTTATCCCTCAACCAACAACATTATCTGGTCATTATCTCGTTGCTGTTTGTAGGAGCTTGCTGTGCACAAATTGGCTGCTGTGTTTCCTACATTACAACAGTGACTACACTTCAAAAAGTACGTCATTTGCTGTAAAGCAGTTTGGGATGTCCTGAAGTCGTGAAAGGCGCTATAGAAATGCAATTTCTTTCTTTCTTCTTTACCTCATGGTTCCACAGGTGCCAGCCATCTGCTAACACCTCACCTGAGTACCAGCTGTACGTGTACGAGCCTAGGCAATGATTGCTGGCAGGATATTTTATCATGGGAGAAACTACACAGCCGAGCCCATTATTATGTGACGTCCACATGGGGCAGATCACTGGTTAGCAATCGGGAGCTGGAACCCTACATATTTCCACTTCCAATCCCAGTGATACTGAGGCCAATTGATGCCCCTCTTTCACTGACCCGACTGAGATCAGCTAAAATGAACCAGAGAGAGACCCTCCCTCCGGGTGATCTCACTGTTGGTGCAGAATGCCAAACTGATGCCAAGTTAGACTGCAGCTATACTGCATGTTTTGTGCGGCTGCGATGCCAAAACCATTTTGTGGGGTGTTGCAGCACGCACTATATAACTGCCGTGTATCTGATCAGTTTGCTAATGTCGCATTAAACCCAGAGGCGTATATTTTAGAAGGGTATAAAATAGACAAAATGTATTTTTATTCTTAAAGCAATGCATCTCTGTTTGCCATATCACTTCCATGTTTTATTTTGCTAGGAATCTGACAATGTGAAGTGGCTCAAAGATTTAGATTCTCTTATTAAGGACATTCCTCTACTATCTTTGAGGTCAAAGGTGAACATGCTGTTATCCAACACCACAGACACAACACAAATGAAATGGTCTGTGCAACAGGTAATATTTTCAATCTGACCAACGCTTGTGACTAACTCTTTCTAAGGTCCTGTATTAAAGTATAAACGAGGGGCTCCCCCGCTAGCTCAGCTAGTTAGGGCAGGAAGTACCTGACCCACTCCTGATTCCTGTCTGGAAGCCCGGCTGGAGGTGTACGCATGTGCATCCTGGTTACGGACAAGATTGGATTTGGCCTGTGATGCTGCCTGCTGTCAAATAGGATAAACTGTCACTTGGAAAGGCATGGTTTAATCAGGGATAGTCAGCATGGATTTGTTCAGGGAAGATCACGTCTTACAAATCTGATTCAATTCTTTGAGGAAGTGACAAGGATGATTGATGAGGGTAGTGCAGTGGATGTTGTCCACATGGATTTTAGTAAGGCACTTGACAAGGTCCCACATGGCAGACTGGCCAGAAAGGTAAAAACCCATGGGATACAGGGAAATGTGGCAAATTGGATCCAAAATTGGCTCAGTAACAGGAAACAAAGGGTAAAAGTCGATGGGTGTCTTTGCGAATAGAAATCCGTTTCCAGTGGAGTGCCATAGGGCTCAGTATTGGGTCCCTTGCTGTTTGTGGTATATATTAATGATTTGGACTTGAATGTAGGGGGCATGATTGGCAAATTTGCTGACGACTCAAAAATTGGCCGTGTAGTTGATAGTGAAGAGGATAGCTGTAGACTCCAAGAAGATATCAATGAGCTGGTGGAGTGGGCGGAAAAGTGGCAAATGGAGTTCAACCCGGAGAAGTGTGAGGTAATGCACTTAGGGAGGGCAAACAGTAAAACGGAATACGCAGTATACGGAAATATATTGAGAGGGGTAAAGGAAGTGAGAGATCTTGGAGTGCATGTGCACAGGTCCCTGAAGGTGGCAGTACAGGTAGATAAGGTTGTGAAGAAGGCATACGGAATGCTCTCCGTTATTAGCCGAGGTATAGAATACAAAAGCAGGGATGTAATGATGGAACTGTATAAAACGCTGGTAAGGCCACAGCTGGAGTATTGCGCGCACTTCTGGTCACCACATTACAGGAAGGACGTAATTGCTCTGGAGAGAGTGCAGAGAAGATTTACAAGAATGTTGCCAGGACATGAAAATTGCAGCTACGATAGGCTGGGATTGTTTTCCTTGGAGCAGAGGAGGCTAATGGGAGACTTGATTGAGGTGTACAAAATTATGAGAGGCCCAGATAGAGTAGACAGGAAGTACCTGTTTCCCCTAGCGGAGAGTTCAAGAACTAGAGGACATAGATTTAAACTGATTGGCGGAAGGATTAGAGGGGACATGAGGAAAAACTTTGTTACCCAGAGGGTGGTGGGTGTATGGAATTCGCTGCCCGAATTGGTGGTAGAGGCAGGGACCCTCAACTCTTTTAAAAAGTACCTGGACCTGCACCTAAAGTGCTGTAAGCTGCAGGGCTACGGACCGGGTGCTGGAAGGTGGGATTAGAATGGGCACCTGGTTGTTCTTCGAGCCGGCGTGGACACGATGGGCCGAATGGCCCCCTTCTGTGCTGTATCTTTTCTATGGTTCTATTTGGGCTCACTCATGAAGAGTGGCCATTTGGGGGAAGTCCTAGATGGTGGCAGATGACTTCTGCACCATACCCAACAAGAGTTATGCTTTAGGAGGGGATAAAGTTTGCGATTTTTAAAATAAAAGCCTAAGTTTGTGTTTAAAAGGGGTGTGCATGGAAACTAAGAGATGTTATGGCCGTGTCACTTGATGCTTCAGGAGATTTCTTCCCTTCTTACAGGCACAGATGCTCTTTAGGAAAGTTTTAGAAGCAAATAACCACAACATGACTGAAGATCTCTTTAGGTAAGTTGCTTTGAGTTTTTCTTTTCCAGCAATGGAACCGTACGATACACTGAGCCTCGGAGCCTGTTACCCATCTGTCACGGTGTCGTAGCACCACGTCTGAGCCCAGCGAGTGACAGTCATTGGCTGTTCTGCTGCATCAATCGCAGCTAAGTCTGATCCTGATGTCCACACTCTTCAACAAGCGTCACTTTGTGACCTCCTCCAGCCCTCCGAGATCTCTGAGCTCTTCCAATTCGTGCCTCTTGCCCATCCCTGATTTTAATTGCTCCGCTATTGGCGGTCGTGCCTTCAGCTGGCTAGGCCCTAAGTCCTGGAATTCCCTCCCTAAACCTCTCCACCTCTCTCTCTCCTCATTTAAGACTCTCCTTAAAACCTACCTCTTTGACCAAGCTTTTGGTCACCTGTCCTAATATCTCCTTATGTGGCTCAGTGTCAAATTTTATTTGATAATCGCTCCAGTGAAGCGCCTTGAGATATTTTTACTACGTTACAGGTGCTATATACATGCAGGTTGTTGTTGTTGTTGTTGCATGGCGGCCGTGAGCGGGGATAGTAACGTAGAAAAATTTACGGCACAGAAGGAGGCCATTCGGCCCATCGTGTCTGTGCTGGTTGAAAAAGAGCTACCCAGCCTAACTTTCTGTATCCTTCCAGATCACGGCACTTCAAGCTATGGATCTTAGTTGTTATGTAAGCAAACCAGCTCAGTGGGTTCAGATGGTCAAAGTAGGAGGTCAGAATTCTGCCAGGAAACCCTTGAGAACGTGGATATTTGCTACGGTCGGTCATGTGGAGGAAGATAAATTTAAGTCCGTCCGTGCTGTTGACTGCACCTCCGGCTGGAGAGTCAGTTGTTGTTTTCGTATCTTCACTCTCTTCCCTTGGAGAACAGAGTGAATTGTGGAAGGATTCACAGACTGATTCGCAGTCTGACGGGCTGTGAACGCTCCTTCCATGGCTGTAACCATCTTTATACCAGCCGATAGGATGGGAGGATTTTATGGGCTCCCACAACCCATATGATGAGGGGGAGGGAACGTCACCCACACCCACCGGACACGAATATCCCGCTGGATGTCAACCCAGAATTCAAAGCCGGAGCTCCGGTCCCCACTTGCCGGGATTATCCGGAGCGGGGGGTTTGAACTCTACACCGTTCTGACTCAGAGGCAGGAATGCTACCACCGAGCCAGAGGCTCACTCTGGAGAGTCAGTGACAAGGAGTCACCAATTTAAAGTGGTCATTAACAGAGCGAAGAGAGAGTTTAGTAGAAATTTCTTTACACGGAGGGTTTTTGAAACATAGAATGTTCCTGAGAGGGCAGATGGGGCCTCAGTTTAACGTCTCATCCGAAAGACGGCACCTCCGTCAGTGCAGCACTCCCTCAGCACTGCACTGGGAGTGTCAGCCTGGATTATGCGCTCAAGTCTTCGGAGTGGGGCTTGAACCCCTGACCTTCTGACTCAGAGGCGAGAGTGCCATGGCTGACACACTTGTGATGCTCTTCATTCATCACCAAAAGTAGTTCCCAGCGCTGCCTCCACCGGCAACCAGCGCTGCCTCCAGCGGCAACCAGCGCTGCCTCCACCGTCAACCAGCGCTGCCTCCACCGGCAACCAGCGCTGCCTCCAGCGGCAACCAGCGCTGCCTCCACCGGCAACCAGCGCTGCCTCCAGCGGCAACCAGCGCTGCCTCCACCGTCAACCAGCGCTGCCTCCACCGTCAACCAGCGCTGCCTCCACCGTCAACCAGCGCTGCCTCCACCGGCAACCAGCGCTGCCTCCACCGGTACTTCACCCTGGTGTTATGCAGCTCAAATTTCCCTCACAAGACACAACCTACAACTGGATTACATTTTACTAAAATCGTAGTGCAGAAACCAGGGTGTAAATACTTGATGTTAATTGGATGCGACCCTACAGTTTACAATGCTGGTTTCATGCGTAAACTTTTTAATCATTTGTAGAGACTGATGACTTTTATTTATTTTAACACCTTGTACATGCTTTTAGTTCTCTTGGATTTGTGGCACGTGGTGTGGATTGCCTGACTCTGAAACATCTAGTGACGCCCAATACCTTCCTGAAACTCCTACGATTCTTCCAGGATTTGCCGATCGATCTGCAGGTGCCTCTGGTAAGTTCAGGTGCCTTCTGCTTACCTCACAGGCCTGTCACTCAATCAGCTCGCTGTCTGACATAACTGCTGCTGGTATCTCTGTCGTTCCTTCCAGTCAGTTTTCTTTTTTATTTTTGCCGCACTCATCTAACTCCCTTACTGGCTCAGTCATCCCAAAATGTTATTTTCCGAAAGAAATCTATCCAATTTGCCTTTGAATGAATCAATACTAACTGCTTCCACCGTCTCCCCAGGGAGCCCGTTCCCGAGGGAATCAAACCTGCGTTGACCTGGTTTATATGACAAGGGGGAGGGGGTTCGGGAGTGGGGGTGGGGGGGGAAGAGGGAAAGGGAGGATTTTTTATTTCAGCGATCGTGGCACACACGGGAAATTCCACAACCCCAGCCTGTCATTTGCTGACAATTCATTTTAATTTTAATGGTCTGTAAATCTCAGGCTGGGACTGCAGAATTTCCCAGTGCACTAAAATGGAAAATCTGGGCCAGAGACATTACCTTTGGGTTATCACCATTCAGACAGTTTCACTTTAACAATAAAAAAATTGCATGCCCCCTTGTGATTCTTATGTTTATATTGTTTTTGGGATCCCCAATGTTCCAACATCGATTAATAAAGGCAAAATAACTAGATTAATAATGGTCGAAAACAACTTTACATTCAGGCAATATTCAAAGGCTCACCTTCTGCTTACAATCTCCATCTTCTAGACTGACCAACAATGTGACTCTTACTGGTTGTACTTAATTAAAGTATTGAAGGAACATCGATAAATTCTCAAATTGATATATCAGTACCTCTCGTCCCAGCCCGCCAACATCATCAGATTAAAAAGATACAAAAGGATGTTATGGTGTTCACATTTGTCAAGTCTCATTTATTTAAAGTGAGACTCATTCAATTTGGTTTAAAAATGTCACTTATTTCAATGTAACTCCCTCTTTAAATAGATTTGAGATTAGTCTTACTCTTTATTTTATTGTAAAACTCACGCCTAACAGTTCTGCTAATGTGCAGGTATTGGCTAGAGACCAGTACCTGCCTACAGCCACGCAAAGTTTTCAGTGATGAGTTATACTGCCAGCTCATATTGCTCGCTCTTGTTAGGTAGAGCAGGCTTACACATAGCCCCAGAGCTCTGAACAACAACAACTTGCATTTATATAGCGCCTTTAACATAGTGAAACATCCCAAGGCGCTTCACAGGAGCGATTATCAAACAAAATTTGACACCGAGCCACATAAGACGAGGTTAGGACAGGTGAGGGTCAAAGAGGTAGACTTTAAGGAGCGTCTTAAAGGTGGAGAGAGAGGCAAAGAGGTTTACGGAGTGAATTCCAGAGCTTAGGGCCGAGGCAGCTAAAGGCACGGCCGCCAATGGTGGAGCGATTAAAATCAGGGATGCGCAAGAGGCCAGAATTGGAGGAGCACAGAGATCTCGGAGGGTTGTAGGGCTGGAGGAGGTTACAGAGATAGGGAGGGGCGAGGCCATAGAGGGATTTGAAAACAAGGATGAGAATTTTAAAATCGAGGCATTGCTGGACTGAGAGCCAATGTAGGTCAGCGAGCACAGGGGTGATGGGTGAACGGGACTTGGTGCGAGTTAGGATACGGGCAGCAGAGTTTTGGATGAGCTCAAGTTTATGGAGGGTGGAAGATGGGAGGCCGGTCAGGAGAGCATTGGAATAGTTGGGTCTGGAGCTAACAAAGGCACGGATGAGGGTTTCAGCAGCAGTTGGGCTGAGGCAGGGGCGGAGACGGGCGATATTACGGAACATTAGCGTAGGGCCAATGGAAGTCATTTCTTTGCCAACACTGATTAATAATGGGGTGAAAAATGTTTGCTTTGAACTGATTGCAGTTATTCTGTGACAGATCAATGACATCAATCATTAGTGATACACTGAGGTGACAACAGTATAACTTTGCCATTAAAGCTAATTATATTTACTCTGGGACTGAATTTCAAGAGAAGAAAACTTATTTTTTATCATCAAAAAAGAGTTTTATTAAAAGATAAAATCATCACTAATAAATTCAATAAGGAATTCAGGAGAAACTTCTTTACCCAGAGAGTGGTGAGAATGTGGAACTCGCTACCACAAGGAGTGGTTGAGGCGAACAGTATAGATGCATTTGAGGGGAAGCTAGATAAACACATGAGGGAGAAAGGAATAGAAGGATATGCTGATAAGGTTAGAGGAAGTAGGGTGAAAGGAGACTCATGTGGAGCATAAACACTGACATAGATCAGATGGGCCGAATGGCCTGTTTCTATGCTGTAAATACTGTGTAATTTCGTATTTCTTGGAAAAAAATACAAATGAATCAGCAGTAGCCATATGAGGGTGAACGGGTTTGAACAATATCTGGAGACACAGTGACCGTCTAGTCAGTGTAAGGTGTTCAATGCCAACAACTGAAGAACTTGCTTGAGGGATGCAGCCAAAGTGTGGCTGCTCTACCATGGGGTGATAGATCATGGGCTCAGGATCACGCCCCAAGCTCCCATCCTGAGGCACCGCAGAGGAGGGGAGAATAAATCACCGGGATGGTTACTCAGCACTGATAGATCGATGGGCAGCGCCTTGGGCGGTCAGAGTTCAGCACATGGCCCCGGGAAGGTGGGAGGAGGACAGAATTCCAATCACCAAGTGGAATAAAACCAACCCGCTTGTCATCTCAAACCCCCCCAAAAAAAAACTGAGTTAGAAAAACAATCGCTGAATCAAATTGATTTTCAGTCAGGCTGAAGGGAAGAGTCAGATTTGAACCTGATTGTTCCTCCAGTCCTTTGTATCCCACCTATCCCGGCAAATTCCAGCTCACGGTAACCTTACTGCACCACCCATCCTGTCTCAGGGTGCAAATATTAAGTGTGAACATCATTGGCCTTGTTTACAGTGCACCTTATCATGTCACTTAGAAACTCCCCAAAGCAATTGACACAACAAATAACTTTGAAGTTCGGCGAATTTTACACTAATGGAGTTGAACCAGAGGCCTCTTTAAGCAAACATGAAAAACATTGTCAGTTTTTAAAAAAAATAAATATATTAAAAGAAATGTCTTAACGTTTAAAGCAAAACCGTGCCCTTATTTTCACAGAGAAATTGTATTTTGGAATCAGCGAACAGCTTTGTCCTTTCTACGGAGACGGTGCAGAGAATGCGGCCTCAACTGCTGTTCGACCTCCAGTAAGTATCAGCTCGCAGTCCTCTGGGGACGGTAGGAAGTGAGGTTACGTATTTGTAACAGAAAATAGTTATTAAGATTTTTTTTTTTGTAGGCTAGGGAAAATTAGAAGATTTTCCATCGACATGACACAGAGTTTGCTGCGAATCCTGGTCGAAAATCCAATTCCTTTCTTAAAGATTCCAAGTTCAAAGCAGAGTCTGATGGTGGACTGGATTGTACAAGTACTGGTAAGATGTGAGCTCTTTCACCGTTGGTGAGCGATCGCTAGCTGTTTCCCTATTCATCCATTTCGAACTTGCTACAACAACAACAACAACAACAACAACAACGTGCGTTTATATAGAGCCTTTAACGTAGTAAAACCTCCCAAGGCGCTTCATAGGAGAGTAATCAAACAAAATTTGACACCGAGCCCCATAAGGACCAATAGGACAAGTGACCAAAAGCTTGGTCAAAGAGGTAGGTTTTAAGGAGCGGAGAACTTTGTGCCCCTTCCATTGGCACTAGGCTCATCCAGAGAGTGGACTTCTGTGCCACAGCTGCCCTCGGACCATGCACATGACCTGGGACAGGAAATACCAGTGGCAGCATTGCTCCTGTCCAGCACTGAGTCAAGAATATCTACCCTCTAATGTTCTCTTTGCTGCCAATGAAAATTCAATCCAAGCCCCTTAAAGAAGAAAGACTTGCATTTATATAGCGCCTTTCCCGACCTCAGAATGTCCCAAAGCGTTTTGCAGCCAATTAAGTACTTTTTGAAGTGTAATCACTGTTGTAATGTAAGAAGCACGGCAGCCATTTTACGCACAGCAAGGTCCCACAAACAGCAATGTGATAATGACTGGACAGTCTGTTTTTAGTGATGTTGGTTGGGGGATAAATATTGGCCCAGGACTTGGAGAACTTCCCTGCTTTTCTTCGAAATAGCGCCGTAGGAACATCCACCTGAGAGGGCAGACGGGGCCTCAGTTTAACATCTTATCCGAAAGACGGCACCTCCGACAGTGCAGCACTCCCTCAGTACTGCAGTGGAGTGTCAGCCTGGATTTTGCACTCAAGCCTCTAGAGTAGGACATGAACCCACGACCCTCTGACTCAGTGCTGCCACTGAGCCACGGCTGACACTTTAATAACCAATAGCTGCACATCACAGGTCACAGAAATAAGAGGGAAAAAAATAATTTCTGTGTTAGGAAGTTGACTTTTGTGAATTGGATTATATTTTTGGACAACCCATTGGGTGGTAACCACAAATATTCTAGCTTACCCTTCCTAGCTGAACTTGTGACTAATCCCTCTATAGGGTCCGTTTTTCCACAGCACCATCTCCAGACCAAGCTCAGAATTCCCAAGGGAATTCCCAAGGGAATTCTTGATATGGATCTACGCAGGAGACTCGAGGTAGTATTGCAGTGAAGGTGAACAAGGCAGAGACAAGTTACTCCCACATTCACCAAACATGCATTTGAATTTTAAACGGATTAAATCCACAAATGGTCTCAAATATTTCTGACTGTCCGATTGACCCAAAGATTTTGAGATGAATTAACATTCTTATAATAAATTAAACTTAAAAAATAATGCTTGTGTAAATTTTCAATCAGCCTGATCATTTTCAGATACCGTATACACCTTTCTCTTTTTTTTCTTTTAATATTCAGAATTTATACGGCAGAGGTTTCTCCAAAGCGGATTTTGATTTACTGGGATCTGCACTAGCTTTTGTTGCTGATGAAATATTTATGGAGATCTCCCATGTAGAGTTGAAGGCAAACCTCTTGCAAATTAAAGATTACTGTTTTGACAGACAAAAGAAATTTCTACTGGGAGACATGTTAACGAAAAGCACCATGTTTGGGTAGGTAACGCCACAGAGCTGGCAGTTTCCTGTTTCAATGAGATAAGGTTGGTCACGTTAAATGTACCACCTAAAGGTGGGATAAAAAAGGATGCGTATAATGGCACCACAAGTCCCGGCCAGAATACAGATGATTGTGTAACTCCCCCGTCAATCACTGCTGCAAGTGACTGGGATTGATTTTACACACATAATTTGTATTCTGTAACTATCCTCCACTCACTGCATTTTGCTGGAGAAATAATCCTGCTTTTATCGGGAGCCTTTGCTGTAGTTTTGGTCATGAGTTCTGTTTGCTGTAGTTCATAGAGACTCTGTTTAAATAGACTTTGTTTGCTGTAAAATAGACTGTTTCCTATAAAATAGACTCTGCTGTAAAACAGACTGTTTGCTGTGCGTCCTGCCGTAAGTCCCGCCCCCCACCTCCAACTCATTGAGTCACAGTGGTGTCAATACACACTTAGGATAAAAAATTAAGATGTTAAGAATCTTTATTTTAGCAGGTATGCCAAGTTGTTTCAGTAAATGTCCAGTGCAGCAGTCAACTAAGCTTCAACTTTGCTTGTATTCCGCTGAGTCTAAGAGATTGAGATATGATCTGATTGAAGTGTTTAAAATATTAAAAGGATTCAAAAGGGTAGATACAGAGAAATTATTTCCTCTGATGGGGGAATCAAGAACGAGAAGACATAATCTTGAAATTAGGGCTGGGCCATTCAGGAGTGAAATTAGAAAGCACTTTTTCTCAGCTTTCAAGACTGAGATTGATAGATTTTTGTTGGGTAAGGGTATCAAGGGATATGGAGCAAAGGCAGGTAAATGCAGTTGAGGTGCAGATCAACCATGATCTAATTGAATGGCAGAACATACTCAAGGGACTGAATGGCCTACTCCTGTTCCTATGTTCCCTATCTCCTGAAAGTGTTGATTCAGTATTGGGGTATGATTCTATGAGTGTCAATTGCCTTCCAATACCTTGTCCAAGTGACCACTATTGATGTGTAAGGCTTGACATTGAGAGTTGACCGGCCATCCAAACTATGGCATACAATAGAGCTGAGCCCAATCTAGTCCTCACCCGACACCCACAAATACACACTTCCAGCAGGGTTCACTGTACACTGATTAGGAACAGGAGCCCTGACTTTTTTTTTTATTCGTTCACGGGATGTGGGCGTCGCTGGCAAGGCCGGCATTTATTGCCCATCCCTAATTGCCCTCGAGAAGGTGGTGGTGAGCCGCCTTCTTGAACCGCTGCAGTCCGTGTGGTGACGGTTCTCCCACAGTGCTGTTAGGAAGGCAGTTCCAGGATTTTGACCCAGCGACAATGAAGGAACGGCGATATATTTCCAAGTCGGGATGGTGTGTGACTTGGAGGGGAACGTGCAGGTGGTGTTGTTCCCATGCGCCTGATTTTCCCCTTCTTAACCGAGGGGCACTACGGCCAATTTAACGCCTCTGCCTCCAACTGACGGAGATCAGTTAATTCCGCACAGACCTAGGGTTAAACCTGGGACCTTCTTGATTGATATGGCTTAGCTATTCACTGAGCCATTTAGAAAGACCCCACATATTGTTCTACACAGGTGTATAGTACAGTGCGTGTAATATTTAACTGGCTGATCTCCTGCGGCATTGCACACAGGGACTAAAGACCAGGCGTAGTCTTCAGGTAAAGTGTAGTTAAAGGACGGGGGAGTAATTGCACCAGTGCACGCAGACATAAATCAGTCCTCATTTTAAAGTCATACAGTCTGTCGTTATTTTTGTATAATACTTCAATTTGACATTATTATTTATAGTTAAATAGCAAAACGTACTGTAATTTGGGAAATAGAGTTAGTTGGAGCTTAGAAGCTTCCCTGCAGTACAGGCTGAGGAACTGGGAGATGCAAAACTGAGGACCACAGCACCACCAGTGGCAGGAGGTTGTAATTGTAACGTGACGTTTACATAGACCGTTTCCATTGTAAATGTAGACTCAACAATTGATCATGGAAAGTTGACAGGAAGAGCACACAGGCGTAATGTTTTAATATATTCTAAATAATAAACTATAGTACTTCTATATGCATGGTATGATGATGCACTGTGTTTCTCAGTTATAACAGTCGTACAGATATTGCACTACTAAAAATAAGCAAAGTGAATTTACTTAAACAATCCCATGGTGCATTGGTTTGAACTCTTGCTGTGTGATATTAGTAACAAACCAGTTAATCTCTTCATCAATGTAGCAGACAAAGGAATTTACTTCATTAAGCCTTATTACTACTATTACACAATGCAAATTCAAGCCAATGATCTTTGAATTTCAGTTTAGGGGCCAACTTCTCAAAATATCTTCACAGAAATTATGAGAGAAGTTTGATGTTAAAACATGACATAAAATTGCCTAAAATGAATAACCAGGGTTATATGTAGCACTGCAGTTGTAGCAAATTAAATATTTATTTTCATTTTTCTAGTGACTCCTCAAACTGGACCTCACTGATCCTGGACAAGGTAGACCGACTGGTTTTCTTTCTTTCAATTGATGATATACAGAAACTTCCAAAGGTAGGAGTGCCTAATAATTATTAAAAGATTGTATAATGCTGTGGTTAGACCCTATCTGGAGATACTGCATTCAGTTCTGGGCATCGCATCTCAGGGAGGATATACTGGTCTAGGAGGGGGTACAGTGCAGATTCACCAGAATGATATCAAGGCTTATAGGGTTAAATTATGAGAACAGGTTGCATACACTAGGCTTGTATTCCCTTGAGTATAGAAGATTAAGGGGTGATCTAATCGAGGTGTTTAAGATGATTAAAGGATTCGATAGGGTAGATAGAGAGAAACTATTTCCTGTGGTGGGGGAGTCCAGAACAAGGGGGCATAACCTTAAAATTAGAGCTAGGCCATTCATGGGTGATGTCAGGAAGCACTTCTTCACACACAGAGTAGTGGAAATCTGGAACTCTCTCCCCCAAAAAGACTGTGGATGCTGGGGGTCAATTGAAAATTTCAGAACTGAGATTGATAGATATTAGTTGGGTATTAAGGGATATGAAGCAAAGGCGGGTAAATAGAGTTGTGGTACATGATCAGCCATGATCTAATTGAATGGCAGAACAGGGTCGAGGGGCTGAATGGCCTACTCCTGTTCCTATGCTCCTATATTCCTAAGACTACTTAATGCTGCTTATCCAATGAATAGCTGAACTTTGCAGTCCGTAGACCGTGAAGGTCAAGAGTTCAACCTGTAGTCAATGCTCGCGGTAGCATAGTGGTCATGATATTGGACCTTGAATTCAAATCCCACCATGGCAATTTGTGAAACCAAGCTCAATAAGTCTGGTAATTTGTGAGCTGGCATGAAAGTTGCTGGATTGTTATAAAAACCCAACCCAGTTCACTGATGTCCTTCAGGAATAGGGAACCTGCCACCTCTACCTGGTCTACGTGACTGGTCCACATTACTTGGTTGAGGTGGAGTTATGTGGCGAGATTGGAGAAGCTGGGATTGTTCTTCTTAGAGCAGAGAAGATTAAGGAGAGACCTAGTAGAGCTATTCAATATAATGAGGGGTTTTGATAGAGCAAGTAGGGAGAAATTTTTTCACTGGCAAGGGGGTCGGTAACCAAAGGTCACAGATTTAAAATAATTGGCAAAAGAACTAGAGGAGAAATGAGGAGAAATTTTTTGACGCAGAGGATTGTTAAGATCTGGAACGCTCTGCCTGAAAGGATGGTGGAAGCAGATTCCATAGGAACTTTCACAAGGCAATCGGAATGTACTTGAAGAGGGCTAATTTGCAGGGTTATGGGTGAAAAAGCTGGGGTGTAGGACTAATTTGGTCAGCTCTTTCAAAGATCCGGCACAGGCACGATGGGCCGAATAGCTTCCTTCTGTTCTGTAAGAGTCTATGATTCTATGCAGTGGGCTAGCAAGGCATTGCGTTATAAATGCAGCCGTCACCTACATCCCAAGAGCAAAATATAAATCAGCGAATCTCAGCTGGAAATATATCGCCGTTCCTTCATCGTCGCTGGGTCAAAATCCTGGAACTCCCTTCCTAACAGCACTGTGGGAGAACCGTCACCACACGGACTGCAGCGGTTCAAGAAGGCGGCTCACCACCACCTTCTCAAGGGCAATTAGGGATGGGCAATAAATGCCGGCCTCGCCAGCGACGCCCACATCCCATGAACGAAATTTTAAAAAGTACCGACACTATAGTTTGCTTCGGAGTCTCTGGGTTTTAATGGGGAAATTCAGCTGCGACTCCTGTTCCGATCCGGTGACCCCCAGCTAGGGAGAGATTGGCTGTGATACCATCCATGAATAGCCTGACAACATTCAGTGTCTACACCCACACATAAATAACGGCTGCTTGGGAAAGATACCAGAGGCCACCTGTAGAAACGCACGCTCCGCAAAGAGTCAACACCTTCAGGAGAGAAAGCACGGGGAGGAAAATTGATGAGAGAAAATTGGAGGGAAAATAAATAATGAGTAAAATGAGCGGTGCCATGGAGCCGCAGGATTTGCATTCATGCCTCGAGGCTCTGCTTCTTCTGTTCCCAATCTCTGCAAAGTCACTGTGCACAGGCACTGAGCCGAGACCAGCCGTTTCCCCACAGGAAGGGGGGCTTCTATTGTTGGAAAGATTGGGTAGACGCCCAATCTCACAGTGCAGGACATCACCAAGTTAGAAACAGAATTGGACAAAAGATGAGAAAGATCAAGAAACAGTGGTTAAGTGGTATCAAGCTTGGCTTCTAAAAGCCTGTAGATCACAGAAGAAAATGAAGAGTGAAAGAGGCAGGGAGTTCCATGGCTTTGAGATCTGCAAATGAATGAGTTTTTACGTAGTCTGTATAGAGGTTAGGAAAATTTGGGAGAGATGCAATCATCCCCAGCTTTTCCCATCCACCGGAGTGTGAACGATTTTGGAGCAATGTTGAACGATCCTAAGGAACAGGTCCCTAACATGTGACATCACTGCGGATGGTGCCTGGTACAGTTAAACTTAACTCAGAGAGGCAAAAGGAGTAAATAATTTAAAGAGGAAGAGGGAGATGTACAGTCGCCAAATATATTCCTGGCAAATCCTCTGTGAGGTTGAATAATACACTGTTTTATAATGACAAGAATTATTCTCCGTAATAGACATCGTATTATTCTGTTGCTAAGTTGGAGTTATGTTCAAATGGCCTGTCCTTTTAGGGTCAAAATCCAAATGCTATTGGTGAGGGTGTTTGCACATTGGGACTGGGAGGATTGGGAAGGGACTCTTGCACATTTTGGTGGGTGGGGGAGTTGCAATGGTACAGCAGAACCTGGAATGGGGGGGTTGCGGGATTGGGAACGCTTGAAGGGGGCAGTCATGGTGTTTGGGAGTATTGGGAAGGAGGTACTAGGTTAGACGAATCAGTACCTCAGCAAAAGTCAAGAGGGGAAGGGAGTAATTTGGGGGAGGTGGAAACATTTAGATCTGTAACCAATGTGTGTGTTGACTGATCACAGTAAGGCTTCCCAATCGCAGGAGCGAGAAGATTCAAATACCAGAAATAGTGAGCAGCAAATGCGAACCCTTTCTCTACTCTTGTGGTTTCAGGATGTTGTGGTCCTGGAGAGGATTGAGATGTTGTTTCACAGCCAAAGGCAGTGGGAAGAAAGTAACTTTGGTTCTACCTGCCAGCAAAAAATGGAAAGTTCTGACCTCGACGACCTCTTTAAAAAGCAGCAAATATTATTACAAACCTCAGTTGGACTGCTCAACACCAGGCAGCTGCAGACCAAAAATGGTGAGAACGGGTGACTTATAAATTTTTTTTTAAAATTGAGACTCGTCACTCAGGCCAAGAGCTGTTGGTTCTAGGAAATGGAACATTTCCTATTTCAGACACCCAGTGCCAAAATCAAGGAATCTCAGGTCAGCTGTAACACTATTAGATGCCAAGTAAAACTCAACAAGGTGCCTCATCCCCAATTTCAGAAGAGCACCCTCTACTGCACCACTGTGACATTTATCCAATTCTTTGAGTGCCAATTTAGCGCTGGTTGAAATAGTTTTATGCTCATTAATGAATTCGAAAATTGTTTATTATTTATATATCAAGTAGGTGGGGTTAAAGTTTTGTAAACTGTTGTTGTTGTGTCATAACCTGTAAGGTAAATACAATACAGGGGTTTCTGTTCAATCCCTGGGCAAAGCTACACTGTCAGATATTGTGTCTGTAAGGTCGCACTCCAGTTCGTAGGGATCGAGGGATCGCTTACAGAAGGGGGCCTTGATATTGAGCACAAGAGAAATATCTCAAAGAAAGTTAATTGTTGTATTCATGGATAGAAAGGTCCCCATATCCAGTACCAACCTGTAAATGAAAAGCACTCTGATCTGTATTCACACTCTACAGTTGCTCGCTGATAGAGAACAAGGGGGTGAACAACTGAGCACAGTTCAAATTTCTAACCCACTTGTAATGTTGAGTTTACTCGAGGCTGTAGGGTAGCAGCCTGCATCAGGGTTTGTCCTAAAAAAAGTATGTTTTATGTTTCTAATTTTGTCTCCCTGGGTCATGCATGCCTTGCACCCGAGATATTGGGTGGCTGGGCTACTGCCTGGGTTCCAGCAATGTCCCTCTGTACCCAACAGTGGTGCGCAGAGTAAGGTGTGGGGGAGGGGGGAAGGGGTGGGGGAACGTGTGGGGGGGAAGGGGGTGGTGCTTGTGAGCAGATGACCTGCCCATCATCTTGTCCTGGAAAATGGCGCATAAGGTACAGTGAGTAATAGAGAAAATAAGATAAAAATACTTAGCGAGAAAAAGTTACTAATACTGCTTGTTTTTTGCCAGACTTTGTGTTTTGTTTTGTGCCTCTGAGTCAGAAGGTTGTGGGTACAAGTCCCCACTCCAGAGACTTGAGCACAAAAATCTAGGCTGCCACGCCCAGTGCAGTACTGAGGGAGGTCTGCACTGTCGGAGGTGCCGTCTTTCGGATGAGATGTTAAACCAAGGCCCCGTCCGCCCTCTTGGGGGACGTAAAAGATCCCACAACACTATTTCGAAGAAGAGCAGGGGTGTTCTCACCAGTGTCCTGGCCAATATTTATCCCTCAACCAATATCACTAAAAAACAGATGATCTGGTCGTTATCACATTGCTGTTTGTGGGATCTTGCTGTGCGCAAATTGGCTGCCACTTTTCCTACATTACAACAGTGACGACACTTCAAAAAGTACATCATTGGATTGTAAAGCTCTTTGGGACATCCTGAGGTCGTGAAAGGCGCTATATAAATGCAAGTTTGTTCTTTCTTTCTTTTAGATCCTGTCCTAACCTGCAGTGTTATCAGGACCACTCTTCCCTCTGCTTGGACCATTGATTTGTTGACTGGCATGTCCGATGACAACTTCATCAGCTGCTTGGAGATGATTGGTCAAGACCCCCACTTCCAGTCGTTCGAATTGTTTCAGCTCCTGGAAAGGGTTAAACAGGTATAAATATCACACAGCGAGGAGTCGAGCCGTGAAGATCAGGAAGATCCCAGGTTCGATTCCCGGACCTTTATGCTGTGCGAGCTGATCTAAGCTGGGAGTGAGGCACCACAGTTAGCCTTGGCGTCCCAGGGTTAGTTATGGGGGAGGGGGGAAATTGGCCGTGTTTCCTGCTCCTAGTCACCGTGAGTCGACGACCCCACCTGGTTGTACGTTGGGCGAAGACGGGATTGGCTATGATGCCATCTGCAGTCAAATAGCCTGCTGAAACTCATTGATTGGGCATTTGCACAGGAGTGCACTTGATGCCTGTAGAACTGTACATCAATAATGGGTCAACATCTTCAGGAGAGGAGTGGAGGGAATTGATGAAAAAAGAAGGTACAAATAATAATAATGCTACAAGCATCAACAACGATAAACATAAGTATTGAATGTAAGATTCTGGCGTGAAGTTAAGTATTAAAGAGATAATGTACCTCACTTTTTTTTGTTGTAATTTTCTCCCCTCCTGAAGACACTGACTCTTGATGGAGTCCATTGGTGGTGGAAGTCCATCAGTACGTTTGCCCAGGTAGCTATTCTTCACTTGTGAGCCTAGACCGTGACTGTCGCTGGGCTAGTCCACCAAGAGATATCACAGCCAAGCCCAACTCTTGTCTGCACCCGAAATCCACAGTTTCCAACAGGAGAGCAGTCAGGAGTGGGAAATTGGCTGATATTTGCCTTACCCAGGGGCAGTGAAGCTGGCTGTAGCTCTCCAAGGACTGCTTCATCTGACAACACCCAACTTTGCCCAGACTGGTATCGAACCTGATAATCGAACTGGTAATCTATGCGATTTAGCACCACACCATTCAATGCATGGCCATCAGGGGAGCTAAGTGCTCTGGTGCTGGTGCGGTTTTGTGCCGACAAGAAGATTCTTTGCCAAATTTGAAGACCCACCGCCAGATACAAGGTTGCATTGGCAGAGGGCTGTGGGTGTGATGCCAACGCATCATCTCAGCCTCCAGCATGGTGCGTTCCATAAGAAGACATAGACATAAGTTGTCAATGTGAGATGAGATTGGTCCATGTCAGTCAAGTTCCTGGTAGGCATGGGTTCCAGGCACCATGCCCCTAATTTGGCATTAATTGGCATTGAAGTAACAATTTGAATCAGAGAGGCCACAGTGTGGCTGGTGTGAAAAAATGGCAAAATGCCACACATTAGGAGAGTAGGGAGTGCTTTCCTGCATCTTGGGCTGAGGCTTAATGTTGAGGGAGAATATAAGAGGGCTCAACTCTGTGTCCAACCTGACCTAAAGTGCTTGATGCTGACATTAGGCACCGGGTGTCTGAAACGGGCAAATGATTTCAATCCCCACCGCCAGCATCCCTCAGTTTGAAGTCACACAAAAAAAGACGCAGGCCATTGTTATACTGCAGCAAGTGAGAAGCTGAAACCTGATGAGACTGCCTCCTGGGGATTACACAACACAAAACTGCTTCACGTCAATTAAAGTTTTTTTGTGGTATTAGAAAGGAAAAAACAAGAAGTAAACTAATTATAAAATACTTGACATATTTTGAGCTAAATTTCTCTCTGAACTCATTTACTTTGCAGGATACTTTTTTTGGCGGGGGGGGGGGGTGGTAATAATGTTTGGTGATAATGGGGGTGGAATTCTTCCCATCGACAATTTTAGCAAAATAAAAAGTAGGTGTAAGAACAAAATGGAAGACATGAGGTATTGAAGTCTAGGGAGCAGAACAAAGAGCAGGCGTAGGTAAAATTAATCTCAAGCTGCAGTGCAAAATGGATGATGGCAGATTGGTGGTCCTTGAAAGGAGGTGACTAAGAGGGGTATAGAAGGGAGTGAACACTAGAGAGAGGATAAATCCCAAACTCTGCTTCAAATCACGGGACAAATCAAACCGTCAGTAGGATAACGGGACTCAACATCAAATTGGGGTGAGAAAATTTAAGGCTGACACTAGGATATTGAAAGACTGGTTAATACATGGAATGTAGTTCCAGGTAGGTGTTAATTGTATCCATGTGACACTCTCATTAGAAGGTGTATAAAGGGTTGAGCGGGAGGGAACCTGCTATCAAACCAGCCTCCTGGCACCAGGCTGGTCGTGGTCTACAATAAATAGAAGAGGAAAAGGACCTGTTTGCAGGTAAAAGTTCTACTTGGCTAGTGTAGCAAATTTATCTGTCAACTGCCTGAGGGGGTGGTGGAGGCAGATTCAATCGTGGCTTTCAAAAGGGAATCGGATAAGTACTTGAAGGGAAAAAATTTACAGGGCTACGGGGAAAGGGCGGGGGAATGGGACAGGCTGGATTGCTCTTGCAGAGAGCTGGCATGGACTCGATGGGCCGAAAGGCCTCCTTCCGTGCAGTAACCATTCTATATCAATTAGTGTTAATTGTATCCAGGTGGTGCGTATCAATTGAGAATGCTCTTGTATCCATTTATAAGAGAGCTGATCTAGGTTGTGGATCTCTGTGAATAAAGGCTTGGAAGCAACTGAAGACCAGGCTCTGGTATTCTAGCCTTCACCACCAGGCTATCCAGTTTATAATAATAGGGTGATGAAGGGAGAATCCCTGGAGTTATTTAAGGAACAGTTGGATGTTGTGATGGGGAAACTAGATTTGTTCTAAAGGGGGATGCCAAGGTGGGCTGAACGACCTTTCTCACCCGTAGCTCTCCTGTGGCAGGAGGCATTTCACCCCCAAACAGTTTGAACATTGGGAACAGGAGTAGACCATTCAGCCCCTCGAGCCTGTTGTGCCATTCAAATAGATCGCGGCTGACATTCGATGAAACTCCAGCTCCTGAGCGTTTAGCCTGTAGCTTTTATCCATTTTAAACATGAACAACTATCACAGAATAATTCCGCTTTGTCAGATTTATAGGCCCCTGTCGGCGATGCCTCCCAAAGTGATTGAACAGCTTGGCCGAATCGCGACCCAGTTCACAGAAAAGGATTTGACGAGGCTGGACCTCTTGGACCTGGGAGCAGTGGCAGCCCTGGGTAAAATTGCGGAGTGGACCAGCAAAAAGGTACATTACTCCACTTGATCAGTGCTAGAATGTGTCTGTGTACTGAGAGGCTACATGTGCAGAAGCTCAAAAATGGGTCAGTATGCGTGCAAGCTGGGGGCATGTACGATTCCATCCTGCCCTGCGGAGGACAAATGTGAATCTTTAAAACAATGTGGCAGTGCCAAGTACGATGCTCCTCTATTTAAACTTTTATGGTTTCCCTGATGGTTCAGTTGGTTATCTCAGTGAGTAGCTGAGCTGTACGGACCAGCAGAGGCCCCATATTTGGTCCCTGGTCTGTCTTGAGTTAGCTGTTCTCAGCTCAGGTGGCAATCTGGATGCTACAATTGGCATTAGCCGCCCTTAGTGGAGAGATGATGACCGAGGGATCCTGGTCCTTGTTGTTATCCAATGACCACAGGAGGGTGACCCAGCTTGGTTTAGCTGAATGGCCACCATTGGCGGCCGTGCCTTCAGTTGCCTACACCCTAGGCTCTGGAATTCCCTCCCTAAACCTCTCCACCCCTCTCTCTCCTCATTTCAAAGGCTCCTTACAATCTGGAATGCGCTGCCTGAAAAGGCGGTGGAAGCAGGTTCAATAGTAACTTTCAAAAGGGAATTGGATAAATACAGTACTTGAAAAGGAGAAATCTGCAGGATTATGGGGAAATGGATGGGGAGTGAGACTAATTGGCATCTCTTTTAAAGAGCCAGCACAGGCACGATGGGCTGAATGGCCTCCTTCTGAGCTGTATGATTCTATGAAATGGGGTTGGGGCCACAGAATGGGTCTATAGAGAATTGACCCAAAACCTCTGTTTTGCCACAGTGGCAATTGGATAAAATCCCATCTTTCTAACACAATATTATATCCTGGTTTTGAATTAAAGGATAATTTAATCTTCGTTCCAGCTCACCATACTGTTTACAACCTTCTTACGGGTGAACAGGCGTAGGGTGGATGAGCTGGATTCTGTCAGCCTGGTAGCTCTGGGACATCTCATCTGCGGCATCAAACCAGCAGACGTATCTTTGATAGACCCAAAACAATTCAGGTAAGCACCATCAAAGTTATAAGGTTGGTGTCTGGCACAGTGGGTTGGAATTCCTTGTGTTTTCATCCTTTGCCAATTCCAAACACAAGGCAAGCGAAGGGATAGAAACTGGGCAGGGCTGGGATCCCAGCTCGAGTTCTGATGTTTGCTTCGATATTGGCCATGATGTGGAGATGCCGGTGATGGACTGGGGTGGACAAATGTAAGGAATCTTACAACACCAGGTTATAGTCCAACAGTTTTATTTGAAAATCACAAGCTTTCGGAGCTTACCTCCTTCGTCAGGTGAGTGAGTCACCTGACGAAGGAGGTAAGCTCCGAAAGCTTGTGATTTTCAAATAAAACTGTTGGACTATAACCTGGTGTTGTAAGATTCCTTACATTTGCTTCAATATTGTTCAAAATGCACTGAGAAGCTGGGTCGACTTAAAAATTAATGCCTCCGCGTCACTAGTGGAAAATCATTGACTTGTTTTCTAATCGTAGCAGCCCCGGGGTTACTGCACTCAGGAACAGCAGCAGCTCAGTCTGGCCCCATGCTGTCACTGTGTCCTGTATTGCGGGGACAAAGTCATTAGTGTAAAGGGGGTAGGGCCCGCGCCATATACAGCACTCCCTGGGCATCCATCCCATGAGAGGGTGTGGTGGTGTAGTGGTTATATGACTGGACTAATAATCCAAAAGCCTGGACTAATAATTGATTTCATAATCCCACCGAATTCAGTAAAAGAAAATCTGGAATTAAAACGCTGTTATCAGTAAAAGTGACCATGAAGCTTTCGGATTGTTGTAAAAACCCAACTGGTTCACTAATGTCCTTCAGGGAAGGAAACCTGCCGTCCTTACCCGGTCTGGGCCTATAACTGTCTCTAGTTCCTCACTAATGTGGTTGATTCTGAAGTAAGACACTCAGTTGCATCAAACCTGCTGCAGCAGTTCAAGAAGAAGGCCCACCACCACCTTCTCAGGGCAATAAATGCTGGCCATGCAACGACGCCCACATCCCGAGAATGAATTAAAATAAGGCAGAGAGTGATTTTTTTTTCTTTGTAAAGATCCTTCTTACCGTTACTGCTTCTCTAACAGCGATCGCTTGCCGTTCAGAAACTGTCAATGTGGGCCCCACCTCAGCCAGCATGTTATCCCAGTAATCCTGCATCATGCGTTGTGCAGGCAGACATTGTGTTTGGGGCTAAAGGAGGCAGAATTGGTGGGATTTCTGGTGGGTGATGTCGCCCTTCCAGTCCCACCACCTCTTCTGGCGCCAACTTGAGTGGGGAAGGGTTGGACTCACAGAACGCCTGCCCGTCACAGTTTCACGAAGGAGAAAAAAAGAGGGTCAGAGACCCGGAGGAACTGGGTTCAGCCCCAAATTCCTCCTCCCTTCTCCAGCCCCCAGTCCAGACTGTGTGATTTACACATTCCTGAATCAGTATAATTTCAAGGCTCAGACCTTAATGGGTTGGAAGTGTGAACTCGCTCCTGAGCGAATAGCATAGATACATTTAAGGGGAAGCTAAATAAGCACATGAGGGAGAAAGGAATAGAAGGTTATGCTGATAGGGTGAGATGAAGTGGGGAGGGAGGAGGCTCTTGTGGAGCATAGACCAGTTGGGCCAATTGACCTGTTTTTGTGCTGTGAATTTTACGTGTGTGCCATTGGATATTAGTAAAGGACGTGTTTGTGTAAAATTCCTTTGTTCTCTCTGTTTAATCAAACGGTTTAAAATTTTACTTTTGTTTATTTTTCTATTTTAAAAAAACGTTACTCCTAAATTGCACACACTGGTGTCCTGATGCGACGTGCTGATAAATCTCAGCCTGGCGGTTCTGTGGATCGGTAGATTGAGCCTATCCTGTGGGGAGCCGCAGCTGGAATCCTTTGCCAAACTCGTCACCCACTCACAGACGTTTGGAGAGGTCAGCCGGTGGAGATCCGAAGAATTCACTGAAGTTGGTTCCATTGCAGGTATCAACCCCCCCAGCTTTATGTTTATTTTAAGTAAATCCTAAATGTGGCGACTTTAAAGAATATTAACATGGGCCTGCACACTCGTTACTGCTAGAAGGATCTTACCACGTCTAAAAGAACTGATTATCTGGTTGTTTATTTCATTGCTGCTTGTGGGAGCTTGCTGTGCGCAAATTGGCTGCTGCGTTCCCTACTTTCATTTCTTTCATGGCTGATCTGTACCTCGACTCCATTTACCCTCCTTTGACCCAGGTCCCTTGATATCCTTACCTAGCAGAAGTCTATCGATCTCAAATCTTGAAAATTTCAATTGACCCCCAGCATCCACAGCCTTTTTGGGGAGAGAGTTTGAGATTTCCACCACCCTTTGTGTGATGATGCTCTGGCCAGTGGCCCCGACAGAAGCTCAGGATCAGTTGAAGGATTGCTCTCAGCTGGGAAAAGAAGTGGGACCTTGGAGTTGCATGGAGGGGGCGGGAATAACTGAGAAAATTGCAGTAACTGATGGGTCGCAGGTATTTTAGGGAGTGATCGTCACACAGGAACAGGCAACATGTATAATACGTTGCTGGTTAAATTAACGTACTTACTGTATTATATTTAATATTTTATTCTCCATCCCTCTTTCTCACCTCAACAGCTGGTCTGTCGGATATCGTGCTCTCGGCTCTGGTTAAAGAACAGATTGAAGGACTCACCACTGTTGCCGTTTCTACTATCTCACCAAAGAAATTTTCAGTAAGTGTGTAATATCCTCCTTCAATCCATCTTAGCGTATCTAGTGGGAAATGGCACACCTACTCCCCCTGTTTTACCACTTGATGCTCTGTCCCTTCCAGGCTGGAGTTCAAACACAGAATTTAATTTGGTTTTCCTCTTGCCCTTCCTTCCCTTTCCTTCTCTCCTGAAGGTCTTGACTGCTTGCTGGGAAGATATTTCACAAGATCATAAGACAATTACAGATAACGAAGGACATTCGGCCCATCTTAATTTTTCCATTTAGGAGACCCCCATTGCAGCATCTTATTTCTTAAATGATTCCAAGGTTTTTCCCTCCACTACGCCATCTGGAGGTCTATTCTAAATATTGCTCGCTCCTTGTGTGAACATGAAATTCCTGATATCAGTCCTAAATTTACTTTTTAACTAATTTGAACTTGTGACCTCTTGTCCTGCTGTAGCAATTTAATTTAAAGTAATATTTCAGATTTAGCTTTTCCATTTCCCCTGACTATCTTACATCCCACTGTAAGATTAACTCTCAGACACCTCCTTTCTAGGCTGAAAAGCCCAAGTTTCTCCAGTCTCTCCTCGTAACGGAGACTTTTGATACTAATGTTGTGGCTCTTCTCTTGCTGTCTCCAACACTTGAATGTTTCCCTTGTGTCTCGTTGACCAGCACTGGACCCAGTGCTCGAGGTGCAGTCTGACCTGAACACTGTACAGTGCACCCATGCCAGTTACCCTGTTGCATCTTGGTTGTTCATTATGTGTGAGCCTTAAAGGTGAGTGTTTAGCGGGCTCTTCAACAGCCAGAAACGTTGCAGCCAGGTACACAAATGCACATTCCCAGTTGTGATAACGATTAGGGATTGGAAACCCTGACCAAATTTCTCCTCCGTAACCCAATGGCATTGAAGTGCAGCACCCCCTACTGCTGCACTGGCTGAGGTCAAATAACTCAGCGCTGGTCTAGGATTGAACCTGGATCATCCTGGTCACTATTCTATCCTTAGCCTCCAGGGTCAATTTTGTGAGACGTCATTAAAGTTGCTTCCAGCCAAAACCTGTTCGCCCACCAAATGTCCTGAGATCATTTGCTCCTTTCTAAATTTGTGTTGTTTTTTATTTCTTACTAATTCCCTGTTTCCTTTCCATGGCAGGTTGTATTCAGTCCCAACCAGATTCGCATGTTTAACTATCAGCAGGCGGTAGCAGTGACTCCTGCTCAGTTGAAGGAACTCAGTGACATACAGAAGAAAGCTCTGGACATGGTCCTCACGTCATGGCACAGAACAGCAATTGACTTAAGAGGTAAAACATTGGCTCACTGCCTGTGCTTTACCCAGAATAACATAGAATTTACAGCACAGAAACAGACCCATGGTCTATGCCGGTGTTTATGCTCCACACGAGCCTCCTCCCTCCCTACATCATCTCACCCTATCAGCATATCCTTCTATTCCTTTCTCCCTCATGTACTTATCTAGCTTCCCCTTAAAGGCATCTATTGCCATCTGCCATTATTTCACTGGGTAGTTACACGGTGGGTAAAGATGAGTGTTGCCAGGCTACGATGAGGTCTTGATGATGGTGGCCTTAGGCCAAAGCTGGACAAGAGACAATCAATGTTCAGATCAAATCCAGATTAGACAATTTAAGATTACTACGAGGCTACTAATCCAATGGCAGGAACCTGATGCAGTCCCTTGTATTAATGGGCATGGGGCTGAGGCACTCAAGGTACCTGACGGGCCCATCACTCCCCAACGTTACCAGTCATCTGTCCACACCTCCACTTTAAAATTCTGATCCTTGTGTTCAAATCCCTCCATGGCCTTGCCCCTCCCTATCTCGGTAACATCCTCCAGCCCTACATCCCTCCGAGATCTCTTCATTCCTCCAGTTCTTGCCTCTTGCCCATCCCTGATTTTCATCGCTCCACCATTGACGGCCATGCCTTCAGCTGCTTAGGCCCTAAGCTCTGGAATTCCCTCCCTAAACCTCTCCGCCCCTCTCTCCTCCTTTAAGACGCTCCTTAAAACCTATCTCTTTGACCAAGCTTTTGGTCACCTGTCCTAATATCTCCTTATGTGGCTCACTGTCAAATTTTGTTTGGTAGTCGCTCCTGTGAAGTGCCTTGGGAGATTTTACTACGTTAAAGGCGCTATATAAATGCAAGTTGTTGTCAGCGTGAGGATCTAGGAGCCTGGGCACGAGCTGTCTGCAAGGCTACTCTGGCCCCCAGAATGTAACTGGAGCATGGATTTGGAATGGCCCTTGCAGAGGAGGCCATAGTTTTTAGGAGAAAATGTCCTGGCACGTGCCTGGAGTGTCACAAAATTATACAAAAGAACTGATGTCATATTAATGGGCGGGGCCAGCTCCTTCATGCACAGAGTGCCTGGATAGCACGGACACCAGCCGTGTGTTATCCGCCCCCTATATGGAAGTGAATCAATTTAATAAGCTGGGAGTAGGGTCGCCAACCCTCTGGGACTGTCCTAGAGTCTCCAGGAATTAAAGATTAATCTCCAGGACACTGCTGCATTTCAACATCCAACTATCCCTGTGGGCTTGCTAAGTGAAGCTGACAATTTGCTTTTAAGTGCAGCTTGTGTCCCACACTCTGGAATTCCCTCCCTAAACCTCTCCGCCTCACTATATCTCTCTCCTCCTTAAAACCCACCCCTTTGACCACACTTCTAGTTACCCAGCCATATAAACACTGCGGCTACAAGAGCAGGTCAGAGGCTGGGTATTCTGCGGCGAGTGACTCACCTCCTGACTCCCCAAAGCCTTTCCACCATCTACAAGGCACAAGTCAGGAGTGTGATAGAATACTCTCCACTTGCCTGGATGAGTGCAGCTCCAACAACAAAGCTCGACACCATCCAGGAAAAAGCAGCCCACTTGATCGGCACCCCATCCACCACCCTAAACATTCACTCCCTTCACCACCGGCGCACAGTGGCTGCAGTGTGTACCATCCACAGGATGCACTGCAGCAACTCGCCAAGGCTTCTTCGACAGCACCTCCCAAACCCACAACCTCTACCACCTAGAAGGACAAGAGCAGCAGGCACATGGGAACAGCACCACCTGCACGTTCCCTTCCAAGTCACACACCATCCCGACTTGGAAATATATCGCCGTTCCTTCATCGTCACTTGGTCAAAATCCTGGAACTCCCTTCCTAACAGCACTGTGGGAGAACCTTCACCACACGGACTGCAGTGGTTCAAGAAGGAGGCTCACCACCACCTTCTCAAGGGCAATTAGGGATGGGCAATAAATGCCGGCCTCGCCAGCGACGCCCACATCCCATGAATTAATTTAAAAAAACCCTCCCAATATCTCCTCCTTTGGCTCTATTATTCCCCTTGCACTGCTCTGAAGCCTCTTGGGACGCTTTTCTACGTTAAAAGGCACAATCTAAATGAAAATTGTTGCTGTGGTAATGCAATGTAAATGAGGGAAATCGATCATACGACCTTTTGCACCCTTGACAACGCTGGGCATTGGGGTGTCTGTGAGCCCCTGGCGTTCAGCATTGCTAGGGCTCTGGGGAATAAGAAGGAAAATTTAAAAACTTACGGCTGGTTTCAGATATGCTGATCTCTGAGTGACCGATTGCAGTGCCAAAACCAGCAGAACAAGCAAACGGAGCAGTTCAAACATTTTTGCTGTCCCTCCCAAAACCCTAAGGACCCGTTAAGGCCACGTCACATTCTCTCTCCCCCTCCGCTGCTCGGTCAGGCGCCTCAGTTGGCTGGGGAATAATGCGGGTGTTGGCCCAGAATCATTTAAAGTGAGGCTGGTTCTGGATTTCATGATGGGGTCAGGGATGCAGGCAATGAGCAGGTGGAAGATCTGCTTTGCCTCAGATCCACCCACTACCTCCCACCCCCCCCCCCACAAAAGACCTCCCCAGGAAATTCAGGGCCTTTTGTGCCTCTTGTATTTAGGAGAGCAGTGGTGAAAAATTGAATGAATAAATTAATTAATTAAACTGTGGCACAGATCAAATGTGGCTGGTTATTAATGAAATGTTCTCTGTTTGTAGGAAGATCATCTGGAGGAGTAATTTCTGGGAGCCTTATTGGACTATTGCTGTGGTTTGTAACCTTGTACATATAAGAGAAGAAGCTTATCTGTAGCTATTAAAAACACTTTATCCTTGTGTTGCTCTTTACTTATGTGTGTTTGCTTAACATTGCATAAGCTAGTTATGATTTCTGTGTTGAACTGAGTGCAAACATTCCATTTGGGTGCGATGTATTGCTTATGTATTTGTACTCGTATGATGCAACCTTTCCCATTTTTGTTTGCTGGTCCTGTCCATCTTTTGTTTTACTGAAATTGTGTGGTTTAATAAAGAATTTTTTTCTGCTTCGGATTAACTTCTCCATCTGAAACAATTGAATGTTTTGAGAGTGGTCCTTAGTCTCCCCTCCTCCTCCCACCATCCCATTTCTGAAAGGTGCTGATCCTTGCTGGGGTTTGATTCCACGAGTGCCAGTAACTCTCTGGTACCTCACCCGAGTGGCATTCTTCAAGGGGTCATTGGGTATTGAAAATATTCAATGAAGGTAATGCAACTGGGCTTCCCTGAACCTTATGTTGCTCTGTGATCTCACATAAAGCCACCAACTGGCCTATAGATTCCTCACAAGAGTGAAATCCAGCCTATTCCTTCCTGATTACTCTGCAAACCTCCAAAGCATCCAATTTGTGATCGCTTTGCGTAACTGTGTGATCTTGTAGATCGCACCCTAGATTTGAGTATATATTCTAGGCTGAAGCTTCAGTGAGTTTCTGAGGGAGTGCTGCATTTGGATGAGCTGCTAACCTGATGCCCTGTTTACCAGTTCAGGTGTGTGTGAAAGATCATATGGTATTATTCATAGACCAATGTCCTTGCCAATATTCTACCTCAACCAACATCACCAAAAACCAATTACCTCACTCACTCACCTCACTGCTGTCTGTGGGTCTTTGCTGTGTGCAAAATAGCTGCAGGGTTTGTCTACATAACAGCAGTGTCTCAAAGTCAGAAACACTTATGATTTGATTGCTTTAAGATGTTCTGGGTAAGGTGCTGTATAAATGTAAGTTTGTTCTTTCTACAAAGTGCCTTTAATGTGGCAAAGTAGGGGAAGGTGACAGAAGGTGCTGTTGAAGAGGTAAGTTTTAAGAAGACTTTTGAAGGTGGAAAAAGATGCAGTATGAGAGGGAGAGGGTGGTTCCAGATGACTGAAGGGCCTGCACTGAAGGTAGAGTTGGGGAGAGGGGGAATGTGTAGTGGAAAAGTGAAGGGAATTGGGAGGGATGTAGGCCTGCAGGAGGTTACAAAGCTGGGTATTGTTGGCATTTGTATGAAAGCTGACCCCCATGCTGATGGATAATGTCAACAAAGGGCAACCTATAGATGAGGAATAGGAGGGAACCAAGGATGGGGCAGACTAGAGGTGACCATATGGCCATGGAAGAGAATGTGTGATCTCATATCAACTCAGCCTTATGATCAGTATTTGTTATTTTTTATTCATTCTCGGGATGTGGGCGTTGCTAGCAAGGCCGGTACTTATTGCTTATCCCCAGTTGCCCCTTGAGAAGGTGGTGGTGGGCCGCCTTCTTGCACCGCTGCAGTCCGTGTGGTGAAGGTGCTCCCACAGTGCTGTTAGGTCGGCAGTTGCAGCATTTGGGGCCAGCGACGATGAAGGAACGGTGATATATGTCCAAGTCGGGTTGGTGTGTGACTTGGAGGGAGTAGGCACGTACTTGCACGTCTGAGATTTGGGTGGTTTTTCCTGAGAATTTGTCAATTTTGTTGAGTCTCAGGTGAGATTGCCTGATGGTAAACAGCGATGAATCTTCACGCTCATAAAACGTTTCCTTTGGGTTGGACAATCTGCTGTTGACAATCACCAGCTCTACCTCAGCACATTCCCCACAGTACCATTGCTCACATCAGGACCTTTGCGATATGGCAGTAGGGCAATTGTAGGAAATAACTGGTTTCGAATGTCTGACCACATTACCACTGCATTGCCAATTCTTTGTCAAAAAAGGAACAGAATGAGGGTGCATAAAAATATGCAGAAAGAGGTTTGAAAAATATTTATTTCCCATAAAAGCACTTCATAAAATATTCTACACTAAAAAAAATCCTTTGATGAAAATGTTTTTTTATTTTATTCCCGGGATGTGACATTTATTGCCCGTCCCAAGTGGGCTCTGAGAAGGTAGTGGTGGGCATTCTCCTTGAATCACTGAGATCCTGTGGTGTTGGTTCTCTCACTGTGGTGTTCGGCCAAAATCCTGGACAACCTAACAACAAAGAAGGAACAGTGATATATGTCCAAGTAAAGGTGCCATGTGACTTGGGGGGAAACTTGCAGGAGATGGTATTCCTTGGATGCTGCTATTTTTGACCTTCTTGGAGGTAGAGGTCAAGGGACTAGGAGGTCCTGTCAAAACAAGCTTGGTTGAATTGCTGCAGTGTTTCCTGTGGATAGTACGCAATGCAGCCACGGTATGCTGGAGGTGGAGGGAGTGAATATCTGATCCAATGGCAGGGGCACCGATCAAGCAAACTGTTCACGGTATTGAGCTTCTTGAGTGTATGAAAATTATATTAAAAAGTTGATTGATTATTGTCCACAAGAGCATTTAATTTACAAGCCTGGAAATTACTGATACGCAGTATCATTATACCAACCCACTTAAGGCAAAGTTTGGGAGGTCCCACACCACTGGTGATGCCTTACACACAGGCAGTGCAGATTGGATAATTGCAGTACATGAGGCACCATTTGGTAGCAAGGAACCTTGCAAAGTTTACCCTCAAATGTGTTCATATCAAATTCCTCTGCTGTTTTAACAGAGACATTAACCCATTTAAAACAACCATTAGAATTGGGGACAGAGGGACTTGATACAAACGCATTAAGCATTCGTCTATTAACTAATAAATTACCCATGGTGTTGCCCACAGACAGTTGCTGAACATTGCTTTTTTAAATATATATATAAGATTACAATGTAAATTGGGCATGTTCTCACTGGAAAAGCAAAGGGTGAGAGGTAATATGATTGCTACTTTTAGGATTCTGAAGCAACTGTATAATGGAGACCGTGACAAGATGTTTCAACCTTGTCCAGAACAGCAGAACCAGAGGACACGGCCTGCGCTTGAAGGCGGGTAAATTCTAAACTAATCTTCGGAAACAATATTTCAGTGAGCGAGTGGTCAATCCATGGAACAGGCTCCCTAAGGAGACGGTGGAAGTAATTAGTATTGATTCATTCAAAAGCAACTGCAAGATAGATGTCTTTCAGAATACACTATTTTGGGGATACAGTATATGAGTAATTTGAGACATGACGTGTGGTGAGTGTAACAGGCTCGGGAGGAACAGGTGACTTTGGACCTATGGTTCCCAAAGCTCTCCCCCACTGGGGGTTTTCCTCGCCTCATGTCTGGGTCTGTTGTAGATTAATTGATTGAGGTTGATTGCTACAATTAGTCATCAACTCCATTATCATTGTATCATGCGACTACCAAGATGGTAGAAGGCGAACTAGATGGACCGTGGTCTTTTTCTGACTAGCAATTCCTATGTTGCTATAATGGAGTTGAGAGAGACTTCAGAAACTCACTCTGCCCAGTGACTAGAACGTGCAGCTACACTGTGACACTTGACAGCAATTTACAGCGTGGTAAATATTGAGACAAATGGGTAACCATGAACCATGACAACTGGAAGTAACGTTTGTGGACAGGAAATGACCATCCAATGCAAGATTTTTAATAACATACTACTCTATATCCTGTGGTATTAAATTAAATGCAAGTTGTTGTATTGCACGTGGGGAGTTAAGACCAAGTATAGCCTTCAGGTAAAGCAGGCTTGGAAGGTGACAAATAATTGAACACGACATGGAGACATAATTCAGTTAAATTTAGACATTGCGTCCTAATTTTTATAGTTCCATTATAAATTCCCAGGTCAATATTTATAATGATAACTACCTATGTAAACTCGTTAAGCTCCAATTACACCCTCCTGTCAGTGGATGTACAGTGGCAGGAAGGTGTAATTCTAGCTTAACACGTTTACATAGGCAGTTTTCATTATAAATGTGGACACAGGAATTTAATTAATTTAGTTAAAAGATTTTAATTTTAATAAATGCAAGATAGTCACTAATAAATTCAATAGGGAATTCAGGAGAAACTTCTTTACCCAGAGAGTGGTTAGAATGTTGAACTCACTATCACAAGGAGCAGTTGAGGCGAATAACATAGATGCATTTAAGGGGAAGCTGGATAAACACATGAGGGAGAAAGGAATAGAAAGATATGCTGATAAGATTAGATGAAGTAGGGTGGGAGGGGGCTTGTATGTGCCGGCATAGACCAATCGGGCTGAATGGCCTGTTTTTATGCTGTAGACTAGATGTAACTCGATGTGGATACTAGCAACAACATTATTATTTAATTTGATAAGTTTCCTTTTGTTTTTTTATGATTTGGCATTTATTAGGGGCACTTTTGTTAGATTTTTTTCTTTGATGACACTGGGGCAACTCAGTGTCTCCTTACTGTTGAATTAAAATAGTCGAAGGAAATGTTGATGGGGTGAGATGAAGTAGAGAGGGAGGAGGCTCGTGTGGAGCATAAACACCGGCATGGACCAGTTGGGCCGAATGGCCTGTTTCTGTGCTGCAAATCCTATGTAATGATTTAAATGCATATATATTGCTTCATGTAATTTACAGATTATCAAAAAAGATCTTCAGGAGGAAACGAGACTGTATAAAAATATCTAAAACCAAATAAAACCACTCAGATTATCAAAAGGAAAATGACAGTATAAAATATTTAAGGAGAAGATAAAAACAAAAAAAAACAAAATTGTGAAAAGGA